>NC_053027.1:88523174-88671022 GCF_003073215.2 Triticum urartu
AAACCTTTGCTTGTCCTCAAGCAATTCAGTTGATAAACTGAAAGTGAAAAAGAAAAACTTTTATGAACTCTTTTGCTCTTGTTTGCATAAATAAGCTTAAATAGCACCCAGGTTTTCAGCCAACATTATAACCAACTATGCCGACAATAACTCTTAAAGATTATATTAACTCATATCAATGACACAATCAGCTAGCGAGCAATAATAAGACATCTCAAATGGTAACACGTTGTCAAAACAACCATGATATAATATGACAATAGTGATATCTCGCTAGCCCTTTCTGAGACCGCAAAACATAAATGCAGAGCAACTCCAAAGTCCAAGCAGCGACTAAACATTGTAATTCATGGTAGAAAAGATCCAGTCATGATGCACCCACCATTAGCTACACACAATGCATAAGTCATGACATTTGTGCTCTCTCAGTTTCTAGCGCTTGTTTTAGAAGGTGATGACACAACATAAAAGTAAATAGAAAGTCCCTTCACAGAGGGAAGCCGTGATTTGCAGAGGTGCCAGAGCTCAAGTTTTAAAATAGAGGTAAATGATATTTTGAGACATGCACCCTTCTCATTTACTTCACGACTATCAGCTATCAATATCTCCCATGCTAAACAAGCTAGTGGCGGTTCCCAAATGATAAAAGTAAAGGTTTTGACTCTGTTGAGAGTTTTTGTTTGATTGTTCGAGCTATTAACTCTTTTTGTATTTTGCAGTTTGGGACTGGGCATCCCTATTACCGCCCTTTTCTCGTGTGATGGCGAGTGAATAAACACTCAACCTGAGAATAACCCGCTTAGCATGGAAGATACCGACCACCTCCTGTCATTCCATGAACGATCTGGGCACACAAAACGAATATTTTTTTAGAAGTTTTTAGAGGTGGCACATGCAAATTTACTTAGGACGGAGGGTAATACCGCATATAGGTAGATATGGTGGACTCATCTGGAATAACTTTGGGTTCAAGGTTTTTGATGTACAAGCAGAATCCCCACTTAGTATAGGCGAAGGCTAGCAATTAGATTGAGAAGCGGCCAGCTAGAGAGCAACAACGATCATGATCATGCATTATGCATAAGTAACATTGGACACTAGCATGAGTAGGATATGATCACCATGAACATAAATATCATAGAGGCTATGTTGGTTTTGATTCAACTACATGCATGAACATGTACCAAGTCAAGCCACTTGAACATTCAGAGGAGGATACCGTATCATCATACTACATCACAATCATTTTAACGCAATGTTGATATCCAAGATAAATCATTATTCACTCCCAGCTACTTATGCATGGCATGAGAAACTATAATCTCTAATTGTCATTGCAAACATGTTTAATCATAATGGGTTGAATCATGGATACTAGGTTAAACATATTTACACAAAAGAACAAGTTGAGTTCATACCAGTTTCTCTCTGCCACGGCCAGTTCATGAATATCACCATTATTGCCTTTCACTTGCATGACCGAACAGTGTGAAAATAATAATAGTGCAAGAATGCCATGGACTAAGCTGGAATCTGTAAAACATTTTATTCAACGGGAGAAGACAAGGTAAAATGGGCTCTTTATTAGTTCAGCAGTTATTCATATGAGAGCCACTCAACATTTTCATCGTGGTCTTCTCCTTGGCACAAATCAAATAAAAATAAAAGAAATTCAGAGAAACACACTGAAATATTTTTGGAGTTTTTGGTTTTCTTGAACAAGCAAATAAAAGGGAAAAGCAAAACCGAGAAAAACTATTTACACGGAAAACTCCCAACAAGCAAAATAAGAACAAGGAAATCTTTTTTGGATTTTCTTTTTAATATTACAACTAAGCATGCATGGAAAGTAAACTAGCTACAACTAAATTTTTTGGTTTTTCTAAAGTTTTTCAAACACACAAGAAGAAAGCAAGAAAAATAAATCTAAGCATGGATGATACAATGAAATGGTATGAACACCGACAAGATGAATAACTGGACACGAATGTAATGTCGGTGAGAAACACGTACTCCCCCAAGCTTAGGCTGTTGGCCTAACTTGGTAATCGATTAGTAGTCTGGATGGTACTAGGGGTACTGAGGATCGGGCATCCACTGATCCCACTGTGGATGCTCCTCCTTTGTTGCCTCCTCGGTAGCCTGAGCATTCCGATAGGTGATGATGTCTGCAGGCATGATCTCATATCCACCCATGGCAATAGAATCAAATAAAGCAGGAGCAGGCAACGGAATAATATCACGAGTTTCAACACTAAAGATCAAGTTATATGGAATAGGAATGTTAGGACAATCCTGTGTAAGAAAATGATGGTGTTCCATCACTGCACGGTCTAAGTAAACCTTGTTCAGAGGGTAATCATGACGGCGTATCCCAACAATAAAGTGGGCCGCCAAGCAAGTAGCATAAATCCCACCATGGATTTTACCCTGAGATTTATTAAGATGGAGGCAATAAGCCACAATAGCTCCCAAGCTATAAGTGTTGTCACCCTCCAATGCACGAGTAAAATAGCAAGGTCTGGTGAACTAAGGGCACCCACCTTCTCCCTAGCAAGCAAGCATTTTGCAATGAAAAGTGCAAAGTAATGACCAGATGGAAAATGTAAGCCAGCGGCAGTGGTAGCTGACACCCCTCTCTCATCTCCCATGGTCAAAGTGCGATAAAATGCCTCAAACCCAGCCGGTCTAGGCTTGGCCAAGCTCCCATCAGAAGGATCAAACATATGTCACAAAATTCAATAAGTGGTATTTGATGGTTTTCAGCATATAAATCAAAGCTAACTTCAGGAGGATTATTCCTAGGCAGGAAAGTAAAGCTCTGAACAAAACTATTTGTGAGGATTTTGTGCTGTTCACACTCATCTGCAATGAAGTCGGTGAGGCCGGCATTCGTAGCATATTTCATGAACTCCTGAAGGATTCCAGCCTCTTCCAGGAACAGGGTGTGCGGCCATTCGCACGGCCGTACCTCCGCCAACCTCCGAGGATGGATATCACTATCAGATGACTCCCCAATAACACCCTTGGAGTTCTTCTTGGAGCCAAACTTCCTAAAGATATTCATGGTTTTCCTATAAACAAAATTCTGAAATTTATTAGCCCACAAAATTTTCGCAACAAAAGTTCACAAAAATGATACCAACTACTCATAGGGATACATAGAGGCCATAGCAAGCATTCAAACTACTTAGAACACCAAGAATTTAACATGCAAGCACATCTACAACAGCACCAAGAGTAGCTAGTTATTCAAAATATAAACCACTAAAACAAAAACTAATTGGACAAACGGTGGAGTCACATACCAAGCAACAGTCCCCTGAAAGAGTTTCGGAAACGGAGCTTCGATCAAAGAGATCGAAATCCGCGGGTTTGAGAGCAAGAACACGGGAGAGAGAGCAATGGAGAATTTTTTCTGGAGGTAGGTGATGATGTGGTGTAAAGAGATAAGTGAGAGGTCCCACGTGGGGACCACAACCCACTAGGGCGTGCCTGCCTCTGATGTTATTTGCACCAAAAATTCTTAGATATTCAGAAAAAATCATATAAAATTTTCAGGGCATTCTGAGAACTTTTATTTTTGGGTCATTTTTCATTGCACGGGAAAATCAAAAAATAGACAAAACATGGCATTTATTTTATTTAACTAATAAAAACATAGAATAAAAAGTAGGTACAGAAAGTAGTGCTTACTAAATTCATCAACTTCATACCGCTAAAAAATGATTCATTAATAAGGTTGACCAAGTCTTATTAACAACCACTTTCGATTAGCATGAAACCGAAGAACTTTCATAAATCACCAGGTTACCTCAATGGGGATATGAATGTCCCCAACAATAAGTATTTCATATTTCTTTTTGGCAGTAGGTATAGGTATTTGAAAACTTCCAATAGTGACTGTCGAAGATTTTTCAAGAACATTAATACCATTCACTTGGAATTGTTTCTTCAGAAAGTGCACCGTATGCTCATTACCATTGATATGAAAAGTGACCTTGCTTTTATCGCAATCAATAACAGCCCCTACAGTATTCAAGAAGGGTCTACCAAGGATAATCGACATGTTGTCATCCTCGGGCATCTCAAGTATAACAAAGTCAGTCAAAATAGTAACATTAGCAACAACAACAGGCACATCCTCACACATACCGATAGGTATGGTAGTTGATTTATCAGCCATTTGCAAAGATATTTCAGTAGGTGTAAGTTTATTCAAATCAAGTCTTTTATATAAAGAGAAAGGCATAACACTAACACCAGCTCCTAAATCACACAAAGCAGTTTTCACATAATTCTTTTTGATAGAGCAAGGTATAGTTGGTATTCCCGGATCTCCAAGTTTTTTAGGTACTCCATCTTTAAAAGTATAATTAGCAAGAATAGTGGAGATTTCAGCTTCCGGTATTTTTCTCTTATTAGTGATGATATCTTTCATATACTTTGCATAAGGAGGCATTTTCAAGATATCAGTCAAGCGAGTACGCAAAAAGACTGGCCTTAGCATTTCACAAAAGCGTTCAAATTCCTCATCATCATTTTTTAGTTGACTTAGGTGGAAATGGCATACGTTTTTGAACCCCCGGTTCTCTTTCTTCACCGTTTTTTCTAGCCACAAAGTCTCTTTTGTCATATCTTTTATTCTTAGGTTGTGGGTTATCAGGATCAACAGGTGGTTCTATATCAACATCATTGTCTGGTTCTTTATTATTTGGTTGAGTATCTTCATGAACATAAGCATTATATTTTTCATTATAACTAGGTCAGTGTTCATTACCAAACAGAGTTTCAGCATCTGAGATAGAAGTTTCATTATCATTGTCAGGAGGTTTCTCTATTTCAAGTTCACTAGGAGCATGCAAAGTCCTATCATTTTTCTTTTTTCCTTTTCTTTTTAGAAGAACTAGGTGAAGGAAATATGCCCTAGAGGCAATAATAAAGTTATTATTTATTTCCTTATTTCATGATAAATGTTTATTATTCATGCTAGAATTGTATTAACCGGAAACATAATACACGTGTGAATACATAGACAAACATAGTGTCACTAATATGCCTGTACTTGACTAGCTCATTGATCAAAGATGGTTAAGTTTCCTAGCCATAGACATGAGTTGTTATTTGATCAACGGGATCACATTATTAGGAGAATGATGTGATTGACTTGACCCATTTCGTTAGCTTAGCACTTGATCGTTTAAGTTTACTGCTATTGCTTTCTTCATGACTTATATATGTTCCTATGACTATGAGATTATGCAACTCCCGAATACCGAGGAACACTTTGTGTGCTACCAAACGTCACAACGTAACTGGGTGATTATAAAGGTGCTCTACAGGTGTCTCCGATGGTGTTCATGGAGTTGGCATAAATCAAGAATAGGATTTGTCACTCCGATTGTCAGAGAGGTATCTCTGGGCCCTCTCGGTAATGCACATCACTATAAGCCTTGCAAGCAATGTGACTAATGAGTTAGTTGTGGGATGTTGCATTACAAAACGAGTAAAGAGACTTGCCGACAACGAGATTGAGCTAGGTATTGGGATACTGACGATCGAATCTCGGGTAAGTAACATACCGATGACAAAGGGAACAACGTATATTGTTATGCGGTTTGACCGATAAAGATCTTCGTAGAATGTGTAGGAACCAATATGAGCATCCAGGTTCCGCTATTGGTTATTGACCGGAGACATGTCTCGATCATGTCTACATAGTTCTCGAACCTGTAGGGTCCGCACGCTTAAAGTTCGGTGATGATCGGTATTGTGAGTTTATATGTTTTGATGTACCAAAGGTAGTTTGGAGTCCCAGATATGATCATGGACATGACGAGGAGTCTTGAAATGGTCGATACATAAAGATTGATATATTGGAAGCCTACATTTGGACATCGGAAGAGTTCCGGGTGAAATCGGGATTTTACCAGAGTGCCGGAGGGGTTACCGGAACCCCTGGGGGTTAATGGGCCTTGTTGGGCCCTAGTGGAGAGAGAGAGGGGCCAGCCAAGGCAGGCCGCGCGCCCCTCCCCCTCTGGTCTGAATTGGACTAGGAGAGGGGGGCGGCGCCCCCCTTCCCTTTTCCTTCTCCCCCTTCCTTTCCCCCTCCTAGTAGGAGTATGTAGCGACCCGACCCGAATGGATCAAGTCTCTGTGCTTATGTGTCATCCCTGGATCAGTATGCTGACACACACAGTACTCGAAGGATTTATAATAGAGGTAAATCACATGTATATAGTAACGTAAATACTATTACCTCAATCCATATAGAGGAAGCAACAAGGTTGTGGATTCCCATCAACACCAACGGCAAAGTTGAGTGTAGAAATCGTAACCCTAACGTAACACTTACTCATCGTAAGAAACCTGCAACATGAGACGTTGCAGCCCGAAACGGGTCAGTACATTGAATGTACTGGCAAATTCACACCATAGAGAAAGATGAATAAAGACTATCACTACATGCATATATGGCTGGTGGAAAAGCTCTATGGTTATAAGGTTTTTGCGTAAAGCCAATTTTTCCCTACTACAAAGGAATAAATTTATTTAACTATCATGGTGGTTGTTGAACATTGAGAATGGTTGACAGCATTCTCAATCCCAATTAAAAATAATTAAAACCCAACAACATTAATTAGAAGTAACATGTTGAGATTCACATGATATTCAAGTACTAGATACTCAAGTTGTCCATAACCGGGGACACGGCTAATCATGATTAGTTTGTACACTCTGCAGAGGTTTGCGCACTTTTCCCCACATGACTCGATCGCCTCCGTTTTTTTTCTCGCACTACATGGTGTTTGAGAAATGGATGACCGAGACATAGTCTTTCAGAAGCGCTAGCACCTTACATGTGGGGTAGACCGGTACACCTACATCCCCTACATCTGCTAGTCCACCCCGTAAGAGTTCGCACGACTTAGTCAACTATGCCAGAGCCCATAGTAGTATGTGGCTGCACACGGAAGTTTCTAGGATGAAAGATCTTATGATCCCTTTGAGCCTGGGTGGCGGTCCGAAAAAAAAACAGGCAAGTCCTGATAGACATCAGGTGCCTCAATCCACCCAGATGTGTGTTTAAGTTGCCACCTTAGATAAACCATTAAAATTATCAACTCACATCTGTCATGGATATCACTCACCCAATCCACGTCTACTAGCATAGCATGGCATAATAAGCAAACGTAGAAGTAACTCCCAAAGGTTTCATAATAATACAGGTAATAGGTACTACCTCATCTACTTCCCATCCCACGATTTAATTAGATCCTAATCATGCAATGTGTGAGGATTGATCTAATGCAATAAAACTGGGTTGTAGAAAAGGTATGATCAAAGTGTGAACTTGCCTGCAATGAAGATGATTCACACTCAAAACTCTTGATAGATCTACTCGTCACACTCCGGTCAATCTATCGTAAGCAAACAATAGTAACCACACAATAAGTACTCATCTAAAGCACAAGCAAAACTCGAATGAGAGAACGAACCAGAAGGTTCAACTTAAGAACTTCGGTTGCAAAGAAAGAACGAACCAAACAAACGACGGAAAACAAACGGCGGAAGAAAACAACTCGGTTCTAGCAAGTTGAAACTAGGTCAAATTTTACCATAACAAAACTTGTTCAAGTTGATTAGACGGAACGGCGGTTTCGAGACGAAACTCCAGGCGCTTGAATCACCCGATTCCGATAAACGGGCGAGAAGATAAACTAGAATGAAGATCGGATCTGAGATCACGATCGCGGAATAAATCCGACGAAAAGAAAGAGACGAACGGTTAAACGAACGGGCGTCGTTAACCGGGAATAATCAGTGATCACGTTCGTTGAGACGAACGGTCGGAAAGAAGAACGAAAACCGATCTAGGGTTTTCGGAAAAGAAACCAAAAAGAAAACGGAAAACCGATCTAGAAAACGAAACAGAAGAGAAGAAAAGAATCGGAGCGATTAGAAGAAATCGATCCGAGGAAGAGAGACGCGGGGCAACCTCCGGCGAGATCTCCGGCGAGGGGCTCCGGTGGCGTGGCGTAGGGCGGTGGCGTGGGCAAGGTGCGGCGGCGGCGGCTAGGGCACAAGGGCGGCGCGGGTGTGGGGTGGTGCGGCGGCGGCGCGGGTGTGGGGTGGCGCGGCGGCGGTGTAGGGCGCGGGGTGGGGTGGTGCGGCGGCGGCACGGGTGGGGTGCGGTGGAGTGCTTGGGGTTTTATTTGATGTGTTTAGAGGGGGGGGTGTTGGGGTATTTATATTGGTGAGGGGAGAGGATTACTTGGGGTAGGGGACAAGAAATAGACTAGGATTAGGAAAAAGAGTCCTAGTAGAAAAAAGGAAAAAACGGAACAAGGAAAGGGGAGGGGCTACCGGCCTAAGTCCATATTGGACTCGGCTTGAGCGAGGCAAGAGGCGAGGCGGCTGGCGCCTGCCCGCGCTGGCTGCGAGCGCGCGAGGGGAGGGGCGGCCGGCTGGCCTGGCGGGAGGCTTCCCTTTTTTTTAATAAAAAAGTTCCGCGCAGAAAAAAAAACAAAAAGAGAACTAAACGAACTCCGAAAAATCTAAAGTAAATTTTCCCCGACTCCTAAAAATGAGCCGAACAAAATGAACTTTTCTAAGGACCTAAAATGCAATTTTCGAAAATGCGCATTTTTCCCTATCCAAAGAAAAACAAACAAACACCGGAAAACGAAATTTGATCTATTTATTAAATCTTCATTTTTCCTATATTTTGGGAAAGTCATATTATTCCCTCTCTCATATTTTGATATCGGAAAAATAATTGAAGATGAAATAAATAAATCAAATGATCCTCTTTTCAAATTCAAGAAAACTCTCAAATATGAAAATAACGAAATCTCCAACTCTCTCCGAAGGTCCTTGAGTTGCGTGAAATTTCTAGGATCGAACAAAATGCAAGAAAATAAGATATGCATGATGATCTAATGTATAACATTCCAAATTGAAAATTTGGGATGTTACAGAGTAGGAAAGAGGGGAATCCTACTCCTACTAGGAGTAGGATTCCTCCTCCTGGCGCGCCCTCTAGGGCCGGCCGGCCTCCCCCCTTGCTCCTTTATATACCGGGGCAGGGGGCACCTCTAGACACAAGTTGATCATTGATCTCTCCCAGCCGTGTGCAGTTCCCCCTTACACCATAATCCACCTCGGTCATAGCATAGTCATGCTAGAATTGTATTAACCGGAAACATAATACATGTGTGAATACATAGACAAACATAGTGTCACTAGTATGCCTCTACTTGACTAGCTCATTGATCAAAGATGGTTAAGTTTCCAAGCCATAGACATGAGTTGTTATTTGATCAAGGAGATCACATCATTAGGAGAATGATGTGATTGACTTGACCCATTTCGTTAGCTTAGCACTTGATCATTTAAGTTTACTGCTATTGCTTTCTTCATGACTTATATATGTTCCTATGACTATGAGATTATGCAAGTTCCGAATACCGGAGGAACACTTTGTGTGCTACCAAACATCACAACATAACTGGGTGATTATAAAGGTGCTCTACAGGTGTCTCCGATGGTGTTCGTGGAGTTGACATAGATCAAGAATAGGATTTGTCACTCCGATTGTCGGAGAGGTATCTCTGGGCCCTCTCGGTAATGCACATTGCTACGTCTTGAGCTTGCGTTGGTTTCCCTGAAGAGGAAGGGATGATGCAGCAGAGTAGCGTAAGTATTTCCCTCAGTTTTTGAGAACCAAGCTATCAATCCAATAGGAGGCCATGCTCAAGTCCCTCGTACCTGCACAGAACGATATCTACTCGCAACCAACGCGATAAAGATGCAAAGTAAAAAGTAAAGGCAAAGTAAAAAAGCAAAGCAAGATTAAAGTGATGGAGATTGATATGATGAGAATAGACCCCGGGGCCATAGGTTTCACTAGTGGCTTTTCTCGAGAGCATAAGTATTCTACGGTGGGTGAACGAATTACTATTGAGCAATTGATAGCATTGAGCATAGTTATGAGAATATCTAGGTATGATCATGTATATAGGCATCACGTCCGAGACAAGTAGACCGACTCCTGCCTGCATCTACTACTATTACTCCACTCATCGACCGCTATCCAGCATGCATCTAGAGTATTAAGTTAAAAACAGAGTAACGCCTTAAGCAAGATGACGTGATGTAGAGGGATAGACTCATGCAATATGATGAAAACCCCATCTTGTTATCCTCGATGGCAACAATACAATACGTGCCTTGCTGCCCCTACTGTCACTGGGAAAGGACACCGCAAGATTGAACCCAAAGCTAAGCACTTCTCCCATTGCAAGAAAGATCAATCTAGTAGGCCAAACCAAACTGATAATTCGAAGAGACTTGCAAAGATAACCAATCATACATAAAATAATTCAGAGGAGATTCAAATATTGTTCATAGATAAACTTGATCATAAACCCACAATTCATCGGTCTCAACAAACACACCGCAAAAAGAAGATTACATCGAATAGTTCTCCACAAGAGAGGTGGAGAACATTGTATTGAGATCCAAAAAGAGAGATGAAGCCATCTAGCTACTAACTATGGACCCGTAGGTCTTAGGTAAACTACTCACACTTCATCGGAAGGGCTATGGTGTTGATGTAGAAGCCCTCCGTGATCGATGCCCCCTCCAGCGGAGCTCCGGAACAGGCCCCAAGATGGGATCTCGTGGATACAGAAAGTTACGGCGGTGGAATTAGGTTTTTGGCTCCGTATCTGATCGTTTGGGGGTACGTAGGTATCTATAGGAGGAAGGAGTACGTCGGTGGAGCAACAGGGGGCCCACGAGGGTGGAGGGCGCGCCAGGGGGGGGGTAGGCGCGCCCCCTACCTCGTGGCCTCCTCTTTTGTGTCTTGACGTAGGATCCAAGACTCCCGGGTCTTATTCTTTGAGAAAATCACGTTCCCGAAGGTTTCATTCCATTTGGACTCCGTTTGATATTCCTTTTCTTTGAAACCCTAAAACAGGCAAAGAACAACAATTCTGGGCTGGGCCTCTGGTTAATAGGTTAGTCCCAAAAATAATATAAAAGTGGATAATAAAGCCCAATAATGTCCAAAACAGTAGATAATATAGCATGGAGCAATAAAAAATTATAGATACATTGGAGACATATCAAGCATCCCCAAGCTTAATTCCTGATCGTCCTTGAGTAGGTAAATGATAAAAATAGAATTTTTGATGCGGAGTGCTACTTGGCATAATTTTAATGTAATTCTCCTTAATTGTGGTATGAATATTCAGATCTGAAAGATTCAAGACAAAAGTATAATATTGACATAAAAATAATAATACTTCAAGCATACTAACAAAGCAATTATGTCTTCTCAAAATAACATGGCCAAAGAAAGTTATCTCTACAAAATCATATAGTCTGGCTATGCTCCATCTTCACCACACAAAATATTTAAATTATGCACAACCCCGATGACAAGCCAAGCAATTGTTTCATACTTTTGGCATTCTCAAAACTTTTTCAATTTTCACGCAATACATGAGCGTGAGCCATGGATATAACATTATAGGTGGAATAGAATGGTGGTTGTGGAGAAGACAAAAAGGGAGAAGATAGTCTCACATCAACTAGGCGTATCAATAGACTATGGATATGCCCAATGTGAGTGAGTAGGGATTGCCATGAAACGGATGCACTAGAGCTATAAGTATATGAAAGCTCAAAAAGAAACTAAGTGGGTGTGCATCCAACTTGCTTTCTCATGAAGACCTAGGGCATTTTGAGGAAGCCCACCATTGGAATATACAAGCCAAGTTCTATAATGAAAAATTCCCACTAGTATATGAAAGTGATAACATGAGAGACTCTCTACTATGCATATCATGGTGCTACTTTGAAGCACAAGTGTGGTAAAAGGATAGTAATATTGTCCCTTCTCTCTTTTTCTCTCATTTTTGGGCCTTTTCCCTTTTTATGGCCTCTTTTCTTTCTCTTTTTTAATTTTTTGTCCGGAGTCTCATCCCGACTTGTGGGGGAATCATAGTCTCCATCATCCTTTCCTCACTGGGACAATGCTCTAATAATGATGATCATCGCACTTTTATTTTTCTTACAACTCAACAATTACAACTTGATACTTAGAACATAATATGACTCTATATGAATGCCTTCGGCGGTGTACCGGAATATGCAATGAATCAAGAGTGACATGTATGAAAGAATTATGAATGGTGGCTTTGCCACAAATACGATGTCAACTACATGATCATGCTAAGCAATATGACAATGATGGAGTGTGTCATAATAAACGAAACGGTGGAAAGTTGCATGGCAATATATCTCGGAATGGCTATGGAAATGCCATAATAGGTAGGTATGGTGGCTGTTTTGAGGAAGGTATGTGGTGGGTGTATGATATCGGCGAAAGGTGCGCGGTATTAGAGAGGCTAGCAAAGGTGGAAGGGTGAGAGTGCGTGTAATCCATGGACTCAACATTAGTCATAAATAACTCATATACTTATTGCAAAAATCTACAAGTCATCAAAGCAAAGTATTATGCGCATGCTCCTAGGGGGATAGATTGGTAGGTAAAGACCATCGCTCGTCCCCGACCGCCACTCATAAGGAAGACAATCAAAAAATAAATCATGCTCCGACTTCATCACATAACGGTTCACCATACGTGCATGCTGCGGGAATCACAAACTTTAACACAAGTATTTCTCAAATTCACAACTACTCAACTAGCACAAATTTAATATCACTATCTTTATATCTCAAAACAATTATCAAGTATCAAACTTCTCATAGTATTCAACACACTCATAAGAAAGTTTTATTATTAATCTTGTATACCAAGCATATTAAGACTTTAAGCAAATTACCATGATATTTAAGACTCTCAAAATAATCTAAGTGAAGCATGAGATATCAATAGTTTCTATAAAACAAATCCACCACAGTGCTCTAAAAGATATAAGTGAAGTACTAGAGTAAAACTACATAACTCAAAAGATATAAGCGAAGCACATAGAGTATTCTAACGAATTCCAAATCATGTATGGCTCTCTCAAAAGTTGTGTACAGCAAGGATGATTGTGGTAAACTAAAAAGTAAAGACTCAAATCATACAAGACGCTCCAAGCAAAACACATATGATGTGGTGAATAAAAATATAGCTCCAAGTAAAGTTACCGATAGAAGTAGACGAAAGAGGGGATGCCTTCCGGGGCATCCCCAATCTTTGTCTTTTAGGTGTCCTTAGATCATATTGGGGTTCCATTGGCATCCCCAAGCTTAGGCTCCTGCCACTCCTTGTTCCATAATCCATCAAATCTTTACCCAAAACTTGAAAACTTCACAACACAAAACTTAAAGTAGAAAATCTCGTGAGCTCCGTTAGCGAAAGAAAATAAAAGACCACTTCAAGGTACTGATATGAACTCATTATTTATTTATATTGGTGTTATACCTACTGTATTCCAACTTCTCTATGGTTTATAAACTATTTTACTAGCCATAGATTCATCAAAATAAGCAAACAACACACGAAAAATAGAATCTGTCAAAAACAGAACAGTCTGTAGTAATATGTAGCTAGCGCAAGATCTGGAACCCCCAAAATTCTAAAATAAAATTCTGGAAGTGAGGAATTTATCTAGTAATAATCTGAAAAAAGAATTAAATAAATATCACTTTCCAAATAAAAATGACAGCAGTTCTCGTGAGCGCTAAAGTTTCTGTTTTTTACAGCGAGTGTAACAAGACTTTCCCCAAGTCTTCCCAACGGTTCTACTTGGCACAAACACTAATTAAACACAAAAAACACAACCAAAACAGAGACTAGATAAATTATTTATTACTAAACAGGAGCAAAAAGCAATGAATAAAAATAAAATTGGGTTGCCTCCCAACAAGCGCTATCGTTTAACGCCCCTAGCTAGGCATAACAAGCAAGGATAGATCTAGGTATTGCCATCTTTGGTATTAGGAAAGAAAAGAGCAAACTTGCTATCTATAGAATTAATCCTTCTATTTTGATAGAGCACATGGCTATTAATGGTAGAATAAATATTAAGTATGTTACGGAAATTTGTATCTAGGCTAGCCTTTATCTCTTTAATAGATTCATTTTGGTAAGAGAGCAAAAGAGATGTAGATTCAACTTTCTGATTCATGGGGTGCCCAAATATAGTTTTAATTTTTTCATAAGTGTCTACGACATCCCCTTCAAGAAAACCTTCTTCAAATATAGAATCTAAGACTTGCTTAAAATAAGTAGGAAGGGCAATATAAAAGCTTTTTAAGTAAACTTCAATTTGATATTGAGGAACATAGCTGGCCCTGATCCTTAATAGTCTATACCAAGCATCTTTAAAAGATTCATCAAGTGAATAACGAAAAATTCCAGAATCATCTTCATCAAAATTATCAAGACTCTCATTGATAACTCTGGTAGGTTTCTCCATAATATCCTTATTTATAAGCTTAGCGAGGATAGAGGGGTTGTCCAAAGTACTAAAACTCTGGAGAGAACCCCCAACCCTTTTTGATTCAGACATGGCAGAAGAAAGGCGAGCGGAAAGAGAGGGAGGATAGAGAGAGAGAGAGGGCGAATAAAACGGCAAGGGTGACGTGGGGGAGAGGAAAACGGGAGGCAAATGGCAAATAATGTAATGTGGGAGATAAGGGTATGTGATGGGTACTTGGTATGTTGACTTTTGCATAGACCTCCCCGGCAACGGCGCCAGAAATCCTTCTTGCTACCTCTTGAGCACTGCGTTGGTTTTCCCTGAAGAGGAAGAGATGATGCAGCAAAGTAGCGTAAGTATTTCCCCCAGTTTGTGAGAACCAAGGTATCAATCCAGTAGGAGGCTACGCGCGAGTCCCTCGTACCTGCACAAAACAAATAAATCCTCGCAACCAACATGAATAGGGGTTGTCAATCCCTACACGGCCACTTACAAGAGTGAGATCTGATAGATGTGATAAGATAATATTTTTGGTATTTTTGTGATAAAGATGCAAAGTAAAATAAAGGCAAAGTAAAAAGCAAAGGAAATAACTAAGTAGTAGGAGATTAATATGATGAAGATAGACCCAGGGGCCATAGATTTCACTAGTGGCTTCTCTCGAGAGCATAAGTATTCTATGGTGGGTGAACGAATTACTGTTGAGCAATTGACAGAATTGAGCATAGTTATGAGAATATCTAGGTATGATCATGTATATAGGCATCACGTCCGAGACAAGTAGACCGACTCCTGCCTGCATGTACTACTATTACTCCACTCGTCGACCGCTATCCAGCATGCATCTAGAGTATTAAGTTAAAAATAGAGTAACGCCTTAAGCAAGATGACCTGATGTAGAGGGGTAGAATCATGCAATATGATGAAAACCCCATCTTGTTATCCTCGATAGCAACAATACAATACATGCCTTGCTGCCCCTACTGTCACTAGGAAAGGACACCGCAAGATTGAACCCAAAGCTAAGCACTTATCCCATTGCAAGAAAGATCAATCTAGTAGGCCAAACCAAACTGATAATTCGAAGAGACTTGCAAAGATAACCAATCATACATAAAATAATTCAGAGGAGATTCAAATATTGTTCATAGATAAACTTGATCATAAACCCACAATTCATCGGTCTCAACAAACACACCGCAAAAAGAAGATTACATCGAATAGTTCTCCACAAGAGAGGGGGAGAACATTGTATTGAGATCCAAAAAGAGAGAAGAAGCCATCTAGCTACTAACTATGAACCCGTAGGTCTGAGGTAAACTACTCACACTTCATCGGAAGGGCTATGGTGATGATGTAGAAGCCCTCCGTGATCGATGCCCCCTCCGGCGGAGCTCCGAAATAGGCCCCAAGATGGGATCTCGTGGATACAGAAAGTTGCGGCGGTGGAATTAGGTTTTTGGCTCCATATCTGATTGTTTGGTGGTACGTAGGTATATATAGGAGGAAGGAGTACGTCGGTGGAGCAACAGGGGCCCACGAGGGTGGAGGGCGCGCCTAGGGGGGGGGGGTTGGCGTGCCCCCTACCTCATGGCCTCCTCTTTTGTGTCTTGACGTAGGGTCCAAGTCTCTCGGGTCTTATTCGTTGAGAAAATCACGTTCCCAAAGGTTTCATTCCGTTTGGACTCCGTTTGATATTCCTTTTCTTCGAAACCCTAAAACAGGCAAAAAACAACAATTCTGGGCTGGGCCTCTGGTTAATAGGTTAGTCCCAAAAATAATATAAAAGTGGATAATAAAGCCGAATAATGTCCAAAACAGTAGATAATATAGCATGGAGCAATCAAAAATTATAGATACGTTAGAGACGTATCACACATCAATATAAGCCTTGCAAGCAGTGTGACTAATGAGTTAGTTGCGGGATGTTGCATTACGGAATGAGTAAAGAGACTTGCCGGTAACGAGATTGAGCTAGGTGTTGGGATACCGACAATCGAATCTTGGGCAAGTAACATACCGATGACAAAGGGAACAACGTATATTGTTATGCAGTTTGACCGATAAAGATCTTCATAGAATATGTAGGAACAAATATGAGCATCTAGGTTCCGCTATTGGTTATTGACAGGAGACATGTCTCGGTCATGTCTACATAGTTCTCGAACCCGTAGGGTCCGCACGCTTGAAGTTCTGTGATGATCGGTATTATGAGTTTATATGTTTTGATGTACTGAAGGTAGTTCGTAGTCCCAGATATGATCACGGACATGACGAGGAGTCTCGAAATGGTCGAGACATAAAGATTGATATATTGGAAGCCTACATTTGGACATCGGAAGAGTTTCGGGTGAAATCGGGATGTTACTAGTGCCGGATGGGTTACCGGGACCCCCGCGGGGGGTTAATGGGCCTTGTTGGGCCCTAGTGGAGAGAGAGGGGCCGGCCAGGGCAGGCCGCGTGCCCCCTCCCCCTCTGGTCCGAATTGGACTAGGAGATGGGGGGGGCGCCCCCTTTCCTTCTCCTTCTCTTCATTCCTTTCCCCCTCCTAGTAGGAGTAGGAAAGAGGGGAATCCTACTCCTACTAGGAGGAGGATTCCTCCTCCTGGCCCACCCTCTAGGGCCAGCCAGCCTCCACTTGCTCCTTTATATACGGGGGCAGGGGGAACCTCTAGACACAAGTTTATCATTGATCTCTCCCTGCCGTGTGCGGTGCCCCCTTCCACCATAATCCACCTCGGTCATATTGTAGCGTTGCTTAGGCGAAACCCTGCAACAGTAGCTTCATCAACATCGTCACCATGCCGTCGTGCTGATGAAACTCTTCCCGGGGCTCTACTGGATCGTGAGTTCGCGGGACGTCACCGAGCTGAACGTGTGCTGAACGTGGAGGTGCCATACGTTCGGTACTGAGGATCGGTCGATCGTAAAGACGTACGACTACATCAACCACGTTGTCATAATGCTTCCGCTTAGCGTTCTACGAGGGTATGTGGACGACACTCTCCCCTCTCATTGCTATGCATCACCATGATCTTGCATGTGCATAGGAATTTTTTTGAAATTACTACGTTCCCCAACAGTGACATCCGAGCCAGGTTATTGTGTAGATGTTATATGCACGAGTAGAACACAAGTGAGTTGTGGGCGATACAAGTCATACTGCTTACCAGCATGCCATACTTTGGTTCGGTGGTATTGTTGGATGAAGCGGCCCGGACCGACATTACGCTACACTTATGCGAGACTGGTTCTACCGACGTGCTTTGCACACAGGTGGCTGGCGGGTGTCAGTTTCTCCAATTTTAGTTGAACCGAGTGTGGCTATGCCCGGTCCTTGAGAAGGTTAAAACAACACTAACTTGACGAACTATCGTTGTGGTTTTGATGCGTAGGTAAGAACGATTCTTGCTCAGCCCGTAGTAGCCACGTAAAACTTGCAACAACAAAGTAGAGGACGTCTAACTTGTTTTTGCAGGGCATGTTGTGATGTGATATGGTCAAGACATGATGCTATATTTATTGTATGAGATGATCATGTTTTGTAACAGAGTTATCAGCAACTGGCAGGAGCCATATGGTTGTTGCTTTATTGTATGCAATGCAATCGCCCTGTAATTGCTTTACTTTATCACTAAGCGGTAGCGATAGTCGTAGAAGCAATAGTTGGCGAGACGACAACGATGGTACGATGGAGATCAAGGTGTCGCACCGGTGATGATGCTGATCATGACAGTGCTTTGGAGATGGAGATCAAAGGCACAAGATGATGATGGCCATATCATATCACTTATATTGATTGCATGTGATGTTTATCCTTTATGCATCTTATTATGCTTTGTTTGACGGTAGAATTATAAGATGATCTCTCACTAAATTTCAAGGTAAAAGTGTTCTCCCTGAGTATGCACCGTTGCCAAAGTTCGTCATGCCGAGACACCACGTGATGATCGGGTGTGATAATCTCAGCGTTCATCTACAATGGGTGTAAGACAGTTTTACACACGCAGAATACTCGGGGTTAAACTTGACGAGCCTAGCATATGCAGATATGGCCTCGGAACACTGAGACCGAAAGGTCGAGCGTGAATCATATAGTAGATATGATGAACATAGTGATGTTCACCATTGAAAACTACTCCACTTCACGTGATGATCGGTTATGGTTTAGTTGATATGCATCACATGATCACTTAGATGATTAGAGAGATGTCTATCTAAGTGGGAGTTCTTAAGTAATATGATTAATTAAACTTAAATTTATCATGAACTTAGTACCTGATAGTATTTTGCTTGTCTATGTTATTGTAGATAGATGGACCGTGCTGTTGTTCCATTGAATTTTAATTCGTTCCTTGAGAAAGCAAAGTTGAAAGATTTTGGCAGCAATTACACGGACAGGGTCCGTAACTTGAGGATTATCCTCATTGCTGCACAGAAGAATTACGTCCTGGAAGCACCACTGGGTGCCAAACCCGCTGCAGGAGCAACGCCAGATGTTATGAACGTCTGGTAGAGCAAAGCTGAAGACTACTCAATAGTTCAGTGTGCCATGCTTTACGGCTTAGAATCGGGACTTCAATGACGTTCTGAACGTCATGGAGCATATGAGATGTTCCAGGAGTTGAAGTTAATATTTCAAGCAAATGCCCGGATTGAGAGATATGAAGTCTCCAATAAGTTCTATAGCTGCAAGATGGAGGAGAATAGTTCTGTCAGTGAACATATACTCAGAATGTCTGGGTACCATAATCACTTGACTCAGCTGGGAGTTAATCTTCCGGTTGATAGTGTCACTGATAGAGTTCTTCAATCACTGCCACCAAGCTACAAGAGCTTCATGATGAACTATAGTATGCAAGGGATGGATAAGACGATTCCCGAGCTCTTCGGAATGCTAAAGGCTGCGGAGGTAGAAATCAAGGAGTATCAAGTGTTGATGGTCAACACAACCACCAGTTTCAAGAAAAAGGGTAAAGGGAAGAAGAAAGGGAACTTCAAGAAGAATGGCAAACAAGTTGCTGCTCAAGACAAGAAACCCAAGTATGGACCTAAGCCTGAGACTGAGTGCCTCTACTGCAAAGGGACTAGACACTGGAAGTAGAACTACCCCAAGTTTTTGGTGGATAAGAAGGATGGCAAGGTGAACAAATGTATATCTGATATACATGTTGTAAGTGCATCTAGTGCCACCCCTAGTTGGTTTTGGAGTATTGACGACAAACCTAGTTGAGGGACTAATGTGTTTGTGAGAATTGCAGGATAACACAGGTAGAAATCCCTCACTGATTCGGTTTTCCTACCAGAGATGACCCCTAAAAATGTATGAAGACATTAAAGTCAAAGGTGGTATATGAAGATACTCACATTGAAGACTATGACAAGAGAAGACACCACATGAAGCCTATGGAGCTCGAAGACTTAGATCTTTCGTAGTTCTCTTTCTTCTGTGTTGAGTCATAGGAACCACCGTACTGTTAAGTGGGGTCCAAGAGAACCAGTCAGAATGACTGAAGTGATGCTTAAAACCTATGTCTTCGAGTGAAGACTTTGAGAGAGAATCTTGTCTAGAGTCGGGCAAGTCAGCTTTGCTTGAAGCCCAAGTAAAGTTGCCGTGTGAGTTTGAAATCTGACCGTTGGAACACGTGTCAGTTCCTTAGTGACCCAGGGTCATTTCGGACAAATCAGGTCGGGTTGCCAAGTGGCTATAAATAGCCCACCTCCTACAACCATAAACGGTTGGCTGCTCAGATTTAGAGTACGGCTTTTGTCGTTTGAGAGCAACCCACCTCGAAGCCTTTGAGAGAGAATTCCTTGCGAGGATAAAGCCCGAACCACCCCGAGCCAAAGAGAATTAGGCATCACTTAAGTCTTCTTGTCTATGTGATCTGAAGACTTATTACACTTGAGGACTGTGCATCCTCCAGCCGGTTAGGCGTCGCGTTCTGAGCATCCAAGAGACATTGCGGATTGCCGGTGAACGAAGTCTGTGAAGGTTTGGGAGTCTACCTTGAAGACTTACCAGAGTGATTGGGCGAGGTCTGTGTGACCTTAGCTCAAGGGGAATACGGTGAGGACTGGGTGTCCTGAGCTGCGTGTTCAGGACTGGGTGTCCGGGACTGTGTGTCCTAAGGTTTAAATACCTAGCCGCCCAAACCAGACGTACAGTTGTCACAGCAACTGGAACTAGTCCAACAAATCATTGTCTTCAGCGAGTCACTGGTTTCATCTTCCCTTCCCTTTACTTACTGTCACTCCTTGTGAAGTCATTGTATGTTCGCACTATCTTTTGTCTTCACTGAGTGACTGCGTGTTCTGTGTGGCTTCACAATATCTTCCTACCTGATCCTTAATACATTGCTGCTATTAGTCATTGTGCTTTCACTCTATTGAATACTTGACTATGGCTTGCCTAGTGTAGTCTACCTTCCGCTGCAGGGTAATAGGTTTATTTCTATCGTTTGTCTTCATAACTTCCATGTTTTGAAGACTTTCATAAAAATCGCCTATTCACCCCCCCTCTAGTCGATATAACGCACTTTCACATGTTATTGATGTGTACCTTACTAGAGCTCGTAGTAGCACCTGGATATTTGATACTAGTTCTGTTGCTAATATTTGCAACTCGAAACAGGGACTACGGATTAAGCGAAAACTGGCTAAGGACGAGGTGACGATGCGCGTGGGAAATGGTTCCAAAGTCGATGTGATCACCGTCGGCACGCTACCTCTACATCTACCTTCGGGATTAGTTTTAGACCTAAATAATTGTTAGTTGGTGCCATCGTTAAGCATGAACATTATATCTGGATCTTGTTTGATGTGAGACGGTTATTCATTTAAATCTGAGAATAATGGTTGTTCTATTTATATGAGTAATATCTTTTATGGTCATGCACCCTTGAAGAGTGGTCTATTTGTGTTGAATCTCAATAGTAGTGATACACATATTCATAATGTTGAAGCCAAAAGATGTAGAGTTGGTAATGATAGTGCAACTTATTTGTGGCACTGCTGTTTGGGTCATATTGGTGTAAAGCGCATGAAGAAAGTCCATACTGATGGACTTATGGAATCACTTGATTATGAATCACTTGGTACTTGCGAACCATGCCTCATGGGCAAGATGACTAAAACACGGTTCTACGGAACAATGGAGCGAGCAAAGATTTATTAAGAATCATACATACTGATGTATGTGGTCTGATGAATATTGAAGCTCATGGCGGGTATCGTTATTTTCTCACCTTCACAGATGATTTGAGCAGATATGGGTATATCTACTTAATGAAACATAAGTCTGAAACATTTGAAAAGTTCAAAGAATTTCAGAGTGAAGTGGAAAATCATCGTAGCAAGAAAATAAAGTTTCTATGATCTGATCGTGGAGGAGAATATTTGAGTTACAAGTTTGGTTTACATTTGAAACAATGCGGAATAGTTTCGCAACTCACGCCACCCGGAACACCACAGCGTAATGGTGTGTCCGAACATCGAAATCGTACTTTACTGGATATGGTGCGATCTATGATGTCTCTTACTGATTTACCGCTATCATTTTGGGGCTATGCTTTAGAGACAGTTGCATTCACGTTAAATAGGGCACCATCGAAATCCGTTGAGACGACGCCTTATGAATTGTGGTTTGGCAAGAAACGAAAGTTGTCGTTTCTTAAAGTTTGGGGCTGCGATGCTTATATGAAAAACCTTCAACCTGATAAGCTCGAACCCAAATCGGAGAAATGTGTGTTCATAGGATACCCAAAGGAGACTGTTGGGTACACCTTCTATCACAGATCCGAAGGCAAGACATTTGTTTCTAAGAATGGATCCTTTCTAGAGAAGGAGTTTCTCTTGAAAGAAGTGAGTGGGAGGAAAGTAGAACTTGATGAGGTAACCGTACCTACTCCCTTATTGGAGAGTAGTTCATCACAGAAACCGGTTCCTGTGACACCTACACCAATTAGTGAGGAAGATAATGATGATGATCATGAAACTTCAGATCAAGTTACTACTGAACCTCGTAGGTCAACTAGAGTAAGATCCGCACCAGAGTGGTACGATAATCCTGTTCTGGAGGTCATGTTACTTGACCATGACGAACCTACGAACTATGAGGAAGCGATGATGAGCCCAGATTCCGCAAAATGGCTTGAAGCCATGAAATCCGAGATGGAATCCATGTATGAGAACAAAGTGTGGACTTTGGTTGACTTGCCAGATGATCGGCAAGCCATCGAGAATAAATGGATCTTCAAGAAGATCACTGACGCTGACGGTAATGTTACTGTCTACAAAGCTCGACTTGTTGCAAAAGGTTTTCGACAAGTTCAAGGAGTTGACCACGGTGAGACCTTCTCACCTGTAGCGATGCTTAAGTCCGTCCGAATCATGTTAGCAATTGCCGCATTTTATGATTATGAAATTTGGCAAATGGATGTAAAGACTGCATTCTTGAATGGATTTCTGGAAGAAGAGTTGTATATGATGCAACCTGAAGGTTTTATCTATTCAAAGGGTACTAACAAAGTGTGCAATCTCCAGCGATCCATTTATGGACTGATGCAAGCCTCTCGGAGTTGGAATAAATGTTTTGATAGTGTGATCAAAGCGTATGGTTTTATACAGTGTAACATCCCAAATTTTCAATTTGGAATGTTATACATAGATCATTCATGCACATCATATTATTGCTGCATTTCGTTTCGCGATACTCGAGATCCTAAGCAACTCAAGGACCCTCGGAGAGAGTTGGGGATTTCCCAGTTTTCATATTTGAGTTTTATCAAATATTGAAACGAGGATTTTTGGTTTTATTTATTTTTCTCTCTGAAAATATTTCATATTAAAATATATGAGAGGAGATAATATGACTTCTCTAAAATAAATGAAATATTGGAGGAAAAATATTAAAATCAAATATTTGATTTTATTCAGAGTTTATTGCTATTTTATTTGAATTAGAAAAATTGTATGTTTTTCAAAGTTGCATTTTAGGGCCAAGAAAATGTTCATCTTGTTCTAAATATTTTATTTAGATGGTGACAATTTGTTTTGGCATTTTTAGATTTTTATTTTATTTTCTAGGATTTATTTTAGTTTCGGCAAAATTATTTTTTTAAAAAAATCTCCAGCGCCCGACTAGGCCGGAGCCCGGCCGAGCCGACCCACCTCCCCGTGACTCGTCTCCCTCCTGGAGACCGGGAGGCCGCCGCCGCCCGAAGCCGAGTCTGGCCGGGACTCTCCCGCACCGCCTTGCCCCTCCCCCAAGCAAGCCCCCCTCCTTTTATAGCGCTCGGGATCAGTTTTATTTTTTTCCGGTTTAGTTTATTTAGCTGACGTTCGTCCGTACGTTCGTTTTAACGAACGGTGTTCACTCGTTAGCCGCAGACAGCGAACGTTCATTCGTTAGCCTGTTCGTTAGTTTTTCTTTTTCTCGGATTTTCCGCGATTATTTTTGATCGCGATTTCTGATCCGATTTTCGTTTTAGTTTATCTTTTCGCTCGTTTATCGGAATCAGGCGATTCAAGCGCCTAGATCTTCATCTCGAAACCCTCTTTCTGTTTAAACAACTTGAACAAGACTTTGGTACTGTAAAATTTGACTTAGGTCCAGATTAGTAATCGGATCATGTTTCTTTCACAATTTGAGTTTCGTTGCTCCGTTTGATTTGATTCTTTTTGCAAACTGTAGTTCTTAAGTTGAACTTTCTGGTTAGATCTTATTATTTGAGTTTTACCATGCTCATTTGCTTGATTTCTTATGCATGTTATTGTTTGTTTGTGATAGAACACCCAGAGTGTGAAGCGTGCTACTATGAGTCTCTAGGTTTTTTGCGGATCATCAATAAGGAAAGTAACACTTTGATCATACTCTTTTCATACCCATTTTTATGTATTAGCTCCAATCCTCAAACATTGCATGATTAGGATGTGTTTAACATGTGGGATGGGAAGTAGTTAATGGGGTAGAACCTATTGCCCTACTATTATCAAACCCTTGGGAGTTACTTCTATGTATTGTTTATATTGCTATGCTATGCTCGTAGACGTGGTTTGGGCGAGTGAATCCATGACAGATGTGAGATTATTAATTAATGGTTCAACTTGAGGTGGCAACTTAAATACACATCTGGGTGGATTGTTTGTTGGGCACCTGGAGAATCCAGTGTTGTCCTAGGATATCCCGGAGTACCCGTGTGATAATCCTAAGGTCCGCCACCTAGGCTCAAAGGGAACTGAGATATTTCATGCTACGAACTTCCGTGTGCAGCCACAAGCTATTATGGGCTCTAGCATAGTTGAGTAAGTTGCATGAAGCCCTTGAAGAGGTGGATCAGCAGGTAGAGGGATGTAGGTTGGTATGGTCTGCCCGGAGTAAGGAGTTAATGCTTCTGAAAGACTGTGTCTCGGTCATCCGTTTCTCAAACACCCGGCAGTGCGAGAAATCCAACGGAGGAGATCGGGTCTTGTGGGGAAAAGTGCGCAAACCTTTGCAGAGTGTGTAAACTAATCATGGTTAGCCGTGTCCTCGGTTATGGAAAAATCTTGAGTATCTAGTACTTGGATTATCATAAGTATCTCATCACTCTGAATTAAGATTGTTGGGTTGATAATTACTTTTAATTGGGATTGAGTTCGAGGAACCTTCTCAATGATGTTTCAACTACCATGATAGTTAATTAAAATTTATTCCTTTGTTGTAGGAAAAAATTGGCTTTTCGCAAAACTATAACCATAGAGCTTTCCACCAGCCAAATATGCATGTAGTGATAGCATTATTCTGTTCTTGCTCTATTGTGTTACATTGCCAGCATATTCCATGTGCTGACCTGTTTTCGGGCTGCAACGTATTATGTTGCAGACTTTTCAGACGAGGAGTAAGGTTTGTTAGGTCGTTGCCGTGCAGCTCAGCTATGCCGTTGGAGTTGATGGACTCACTTTATCTTCCATGCCTTCCGCTGTTATCGTATTAGATGGCCTTAAGCCATATTTATTGTAATAAGTTATCTTTTGAGACATTTGATGTAATAAGTGTGTGATTTCTACTCTGTTATAAATCCTTGAATACTGTGTGTGTCAGCATTACCGATCCAGGGATGACACTGAAGCACAGAGACTTGATCATTTAAGGTCGGGTCGCTACAAGATGGTATCAGAGCACACGCTGAGTGTAGGACACGACCACTAAGCCAAAAGCCCTAGATCACTATTCTCTTCTCATTTCTGACTCCTCTCCATTTTCTATTCTTTAGGATGGCAGACGCAAGGAACAAGTTTGCACAATCGGATGAAGACGCACCCTTTGGACGACACTTGAAGGAAGTCACTAGGTACCTGAACATTGGAATACCAAGCTTCACCGGGACTTACAACGCCACTTTACCAGAAGAGGAGCGATGGATGATTCAAGTTCAAGTTCCAGGAAGGACATTCACGCCAGTCACTAAGTCCATAGAGTTTTCCTTCGATGCCCCAACCTGGAGTCTAGGAAAGAGTATGGCAGTTCACATCACCATGGGACGCATTGGAGAAGTTTACCATAAGGAGCTTAAGGATACTATCTACCAGATTTGTGGGCGCCGAGACGAGCAATGGGAGATGATCAGCACCAGGAAGGATAGATCAATCACAGCTTTCATCCAGGAGTTAAACCAGCACATTCGTCGCCAGGAGAACCAGATGTGTGCATGCATGATAGATCTGAAGAAAGCGATGACTAGGATCGCGGAACTGGAGGAAGAACTCAAGGCTACACACGAATATTATGAGGAGGAAATCGTCGTACTAGTGGAGAGGAATGATGATCTAGAAAGGAAGCTAGGAGTATTCATGGGAGACCCCGCACCAGGAGGAGAAGACGAAGAACCCAAGAGATTCGTCCGGAGGACTACATCATCATCGACGACACCGAATCGGACCCTGATGATAGCGATGATGACTATGAAGATGAAGCTGGAGCAGACATCATGGAGTCTTCTGCCGATCAATATTTTTAGTAGACCACCACATCAGTAGTAGTATTCCACCATGTATATAGTATAGTCCGAGCACTTTTGTAATGATAGTTAGATCGATTGTTTGCCCTTGCTTGATTGATTGAGTGAAATGATTGTGTTTGTCTCATGTGCATGTGGGTAGTGTTTTTCTCATTAGACCTCATTCTATTCTATTCTATTCCCTCTAAACCCATCAGATGCCTCCGAGACATGACCCCGGATTTACTTTCCCACCGGAGCTCACTCAGTTGATCCAGCAGCAGAATACCCTGATGTAGTTGTTAGTTCAGAACCAAGGCAACAACAACAACAACCCACCGACACCACCACCAGTTGACAACTTAGCCCGCTTTCTGAGGTTGTAGCCGCCGGTATTTTCCAGTAGCACCGAGCCGATAGTGGCAGATGTTTGGCTCCACAGGATTGGAAGGGAGTTAACCACTACAGGATGTACAGATGCTGAGAAGGTGCGTTTTGCCACACATCAGTTGGATGGACCAGCAGCCTCATGGTGTGAGAATTACACCGTCACCTACCCTATAGCCACTGTTACATGGGACTAGTTTCAGCAAGCTTTCCGTACAACCCATGTCTCAACTGGAGCTATGAGTATGAAGAAGCGAGTTTAGCAAGTTACCTCGCTATGCCCCTGACAATGTGGCCACAGATGCCGCAAAGCATGAGAAGTTTATGGAAGGGCTGAATGATGAGATGAGCATCCGGTTGATGGTGGCAACATTTAACAACTACCAGGAGTTGGTAGATAAGGCTCTTATGATTGAAGGGAAGCAGCAACAGATTGAGAGCCATAAGAGGAAGTATGGACAAGGAAGGTATTATTCAGGAGCTCAGCAGAAGCTTTGCCTAACCCCGAACTCGGGAGGACTTGTTCATAACCATGGAAGCCACACCCACAATGGAGGAAGTACCCATAATCATACTGGCCCAAGGAATGGGAATGGGAATGGAGCAAGCAACAATCAGAGCCGTTCCAATCCAGCCACACCCGCCAAGAGAGACCTAAGCCACGTTACTTGTTTCAAGTGCGGGAAGACTGGGCACTATGCCATGGAGTGCCCTGAAGAGAAGAATGGAAATGGTAATGGGAGCGTTGGAAAGAAGCCCAATCCACTCAACAAAGGACAAGTGAGCCACGTTAAGGTGGAGGAGGTTGAAGAGCAGCCAGACGCGGTTATTGGTAAGTTTTTGGTTTAGTCTTTTACCGCCCTTATTCTTTTTGATACTGGTGCATCGCATTCATACATATCAAGGGGATTCACAGATAAGTTTAAACTGCCAACCCAAACCCTTAGGACCCCTCTGTTAGTAAGTTCACCTGGAGCAGAGTATATGGCTAGTCGATGGTGCGACCAGATAACCTTAACCATTGGTAGCCATGTTTTCCCGTCCGACCTAATAATCTAGGAGTCACAAGGATTGGATGTGATATTAGGCATGGACTGGATGTCAAAGTATGGAGGAAGCATTGACTGTGTGAGTAAGTCAATTTGTCTCACCACCCCTGAGGGAAAAAAGGATTAAGTATGTATCTAGGCATGCGCCTAGGAGTAGCCAAGTGAATACCCTCGCGGGAATTGTTCAGGAGGAAGTGCATGTAGTGAAGGATTACCCGGATGTTTTTCCAGAGGAGTTACCAGGCATGCCACCGGATCGAGACATTGAGTTTTTGATAGAACTGTTGCCAGGCACCGGGCCTATATCAAAGAGACCCTATCGGATGCCCGTGAATGATCTGGAAGAGATCAAGAAGCAGATCAAGGAGTTATCGGAGAAAGGTTACATCCGACGGAGTTCATCACCCTGGGGGAGCCCCCATGCTTTTGGTTGAGAAGAAGGATAAGTCTCTAAGGAAGGTTATTGATTATCGTGCATTGAATGAGGTGACGATCAAGAACAAATACCCACTGCCGATGATCAATGATTTGTTTGACCAACTGGAAGGAGCTAAGGTGTTTTCAAAGATCGATCTGTGATCTGGATATCACCAGCTGAAGATTTAAGAGAAGGATATACCAAAGACAACATTTACCACAAGGTACGGGTTGTATGAGTATATGGTCATGTCATTTGGACTGACTAACGCCCCTGCCTATTTCATGAGCATGATGAACAAGGTGTTCATGGAATATTTGGATAAGTTTGTTGTGGTGTTCATTGATGATATAATGGTATACTCGAAGAATGAGGAGGAGCATGAAGAGCATTTGCGTTTAGTTCTCGAGAAACTCAGGGAACACCAGTTGTATGCCAAGTTCAGCAAATGTGAGTTTTGGTTGAAGGAAGTCGGATTCCTTGGACATGTTATATCAGGAGAAGGTGTAGCAGTAGATCCCACCAAGGTTCAGTCAGTCACTGAATGGTTGGCACCCACTTCAGTTAGCGAGATCCGCAATTTTCTTGGACTCGCAGGATACTATCGGAGATTCATTGAGAATTTTTCCAAGATTGCGAAACCAATGACGGAGTTATTGAAGAAGGATACCAAATTTAAATGGACGGAAGAATGTGAGGCGAGTTTTCAGGAGTTAAAGAAACGTTTGACTACAACCCCAGTGCTGATTCTGCCGGATATACGTAAGGAGTTTCAAGTGTATTGCGATGCCTCTCGCCTAGGACTTGGAAGTGTGCTTATGCAGGACGGAAGAGTTATTTCGTATGCCTCACGACAACTAAAACCGCACGAATTGAATTATGCCACGCATGATTTGGAGTTAGCAGCAGTAGTGCATGCGTTGAAGACTTGGAGACATTACCTTATTGGAAACCGTTGTGATGTGTACACGGATCATAAGAGTTTGAAGTACATTTTCACACAGAACGAGTTGAACCTTAGGCAGAGGAGATGGTTGGAGCTTATAATGTATTATGACATGAAGCTTAACTATCATCCAGGCAAGGCCAGTGTCGTAGCAGACGCTTTGAGTTGGAAGAGTTATGCTAATACCCTAGTGAGCATGGGATTGCCAAAGGAGTTAACAGATGATCTCAGGGAACTTCGATTGGAGATTGTTCCTAGAGGTTTTGTTGCAACAATGGAAGTTCAGTCGACATTGTTAGGAAAGATTCGAGAAGCTCAGAAGGATGACGAAGAGATTGCCGAGATAAAGGAGAGAATGGGCAAAGGAAAGGCCAAAGTTCTTTGTGAGGATGAGCACGACACCTTATGGTTTGAGGACCGTATTTATGTGCCCAATAACACCGAGATCAAGAAGTTAATACTTCAGGAGGCTCATGACTCACCATACTCGATACACCCCGGAAACACCAAGATGTATTTAGATTTGAAGGAACATTTCTGGTGGACTGCTATGAAGAAGGATATTGCCGAGTATGTAGCCGTATGTGATGTATGTCAGAGAGTGAAGGCCGAGCATCAAAAGCCAGCAGGATTGTTACAGCCTATGCCGATACCCGAATGGAAGTGGGATAAAATTGGCATGGTTTTTATCACCAGATTACCCAGGACCAAATCAGGATATGATTCTATATGGGTAGTAGTTGATCGCTTGACCAAAGTGGCTCACTTTATCCTAGTGAAAACCACCTATACAAGTGCAAAGTTGGCCAAGATATATATGACCAGGATCGTACATCAGCATGGAGTTCTGAGGACAATTTTATCAGATAGAGGAACACAGTTTACCTCAAAGTTTTGGCATCAGCTACACCAGACTTTGTGAACGAGATTGGAGTTCAGTACAACATTCCACCCGCAGATGAATGGACAGACCGAGAGAGTCAACCAGATTCTGGAGGATATGTTGAGAGCCTATGCGCTAGATTATGGATCTATTTGGGATGACAATTTGCCCTACACGGAGTTCTTATACAATAATAGCTATCAAGCCAGTTTGAAGATGGCACCGTTCGAAGCCCTGTATGGACGGAGGTGCAGAACACCGTTGATGTGGGATGAAGTTGGAGACCGACAGTTGTTTGGACCAGATTTGATCAAGGAGTCTGAAGAAAAGGTTAAGTTGATCCGAGATAGATTAAAGGTAGCTCAGTCCAAACAGAAGAGTTATGCAGATTCGAAACGCAAGGAAATAACCTATGAAATTGGAGATGGAGCATATCTGCGAGTGTCACCCCTGCGAGGAGTGAAACGTTTTGGAGTTAAGGGAAAGTTAGCCCCGAGATTTGTAGGACCGTATCAAATTTTGGAGCGTATGGGAGAAGTTGCCTACAAGTTGGAGTTACCTGAAGGACTGTCAGGAGTTCACGATGTGTTTCATGTTTCACAGCTGAAGAAGTGTCATGCTGAGATGGCCGATATACCGCTAAGAGATACACTGCCCTTGGAGGCGATTCAGCTGGATAGTGATCTGAAATATGAGGAGAAGCCAGCCAAGATTCTTGAATTTGCCAGCCGAGTCACCCGCAGCAAGGTTATCAAGTTTTGCAAAGTTCAGTGGAGCCACCATACCAAGGATGAAGCCACCTGGGAACGAGAGGATGATCTTCGCAAAGACCATCCACACCTATTTTCTAGCCAACCCGAATCTCGAGGGCGAGATTGATCTTAAGGGGATAGGTTTGTAACATCCCAAATTTCAATTTGGAATGTTATACAGAGATCATTCTTGCACATCATATTTTTGCTGCATTTCGTTTCGCGATCCTCAAAATCCTAAGCAACTCAAGGACCCTCGGAGAGAGTTGGGGATTTCCCAGTTTTCATATTTGAGTTTTATCAAATATTGAAACGAGGATTTTTGTTTTTAATTATTTTTCTCTCCAAAAATATTTCATATTAAAATATATGAGAGGAGATAATATGACTTCTCCAAAATAAATGAAATATTGGAGGAAAAATATTAAAATCAAATATTTGATTTTATTCGGAGTTTATTGCTATTTTATTTGAATTAGAAAAATTGCACGTTTTTCAAACTCGCATTTTAGGGCCAAGAAAATGTTCATCTTGTTCTAAATATTTTATTTAGATGGTGAAAATTTGTTTTGGCATTTTAGATTTTAATTTTATTTTCTAGGATTTATATTAGTTTCGGTGGAATTATTTTTTTTAAAAAAATCTCCAGCGCCCGACTGGGCCGGAGCCCCACCGAGCCGGCCCACCTCCCCACGCCTCGTCTCCCTCGAGGAGACCGGGAGGCCGCCGTCGCCCGAAGCCGAGTCCGGCCGGGACTCTCCGGCGCCGCCTTGCCCCTCCCCCAAGCAAGCCCCCTCCTTTTATAGCACCGCCCCGCACCCCCCACACCACCACCCGCCAACCCCGCCGCCTGCCTTGCCCCGCCCGTCGCACCGTCGCCGCCTGCCGCGCCCCGCCGCCGCACGCCGCACAACTGTCGCGCCGCCGCGCCGCACCGTCTGCCACCCCGCAGCCCCACCCGGACCCCGCGGAGACCGCCGGACCTCGCCGAAGCCCCGTGAAGGTAGTCGCCTCGCCGCCGCCGGTTTTGAGAGAAAAACTGATCCGGTTTTTAAGAAAACCATAGGTTTTTTTTGAATAGATCGGTTTTATTTTTTTTCCGGTTTAGTTTATTTAGCGGACGTTCGTCCGTACGTCCGTTTTAACGAACGGTTTTCACTCGTTAGCCGCAGACAGCGAACATTCGTTCGCTAGCCTGTTCGTCAGTTTTTCTTTTTCTCGGATTTTCCGCGATTATTTTCGATCGCGATTTCTGATCCGATTTTCGTTTTAGTTTATCTTTTCGCTTGTTTATCGGAATCAGGCGATTCAAGCGCCTAGATCTTCGTCTCGAAACCCTCTTTCTGTTTAATCAACTTGAACAAGATTTTGGTACTGTAAAATTTGACTTAGGTCTAGATTAGTAATCGGATCTTGTTTCTTTTGCAGTTTGAGTTTCGTTGCTCCATTTGATTTGATTCTTTTTGCAAACCGGAGTTCTTAAGTTGAACTTTCTGGTTAGATCTTCTTATTTGAGTTTTACCCGTGCTTCTTTGCTTTATTGCTCATGCATTCTATTGTTTGTTTGCGATGGAACACCCAGAGTGTGAAGCGTGCTACTACGAGTCTCTAGGTTTTGCGGATCATCAGCAAGGCAAGTAACACTTTGATCATACTCTTTTCATACCCAGTTTTTATGCATTAGCTCCAATCCTCAAACATTGCATGATTAGGATGTGTTTAACATGTGGGATGGGAAGTAGTTGATGAGGTAGAACCTATTGCCCTGTTATTATCAAACCCTTGGGAGTTACTTCTACGTATTGCTTATATTGCTATGCTATGCTCGTAGACGTGGTTTGGGCGAATGAATCCATGACAGATGTGAGATTATTAATTAATGGCTCAACTTGAGGTGGCAACTTAAATACACATCTGGGTGGATTGTTTGTTGGGCACCTGGAGAATCCAGTGTTGTCCTAGGATATCCCGGAGTACCCGTGTGATAATCCTAAGGTCCGCCACCTAGGTTCAAAGGGAACTGAGATATTTCATGCTAGAAACTTCCGTGTGCAGCCACAAGCTATTATGGGCTCTAGCATAGTTGATTAAGTTGCGTGAAGCTCTTGAAGAGGAGGATCAGCAGGTAGAGGGACGTAGGTTGGTGTGGTCTGCCCGGAGTAAGGAGTTAATGCTTCTGAAAGACTGTGTCTCAGTCATCCGTTTCTCAAATACCCGGCAATGCGAGAAATCCAACGGAGGAGATAGGGTCTTGTGGAGAAAAGTGCGCAAACCTCTCCAGAGTGTATAAACTAATCATGGTTAGCCGTGTCCCCGTTTATGGACAAATCTTGAGTATCTAGTACTTGGATTATCATAAGTATCTCATCACTCTAAATTAATATTGTTGGGTTGATAATTACTTTTAATTGGGATTGAGTTGGAGGAACCTTCTCAATGATGTTTCAACTACCATGATAGTTAAATAAAATTTGTTCCTTTGTTGTAGGGAAAAATTGGCTTTTCGCAAAACTATAACCGTAGAGCTTTCCACCAGCCAAATATGCATGTAGTGATAGCATTATTCTGTTCTTGCTCTACTGTGTTACATTGCTAGCATATTCCATGTGCTAACTCGTTTTCGGGCTGCAACGTATTATGTTGCAGACTTTTCAGACGAGGAGTAAGGTTTGTTAGGTCGTTGCCGTGCAGCTCAGCTATGCCATTGGAGTTGATGGACTCACTTTATCTTCCAAGCCTTTCGCTGTTATCGTATTAGATGGCCTTAAGCCATATTTATTGTAATAAGTTCTCTTTTGAGACAATCGATGTAATAAGTGTGGGATTGCTACTCTGTTATAAATCCTCGAGTACTGTGTGTGTCAGCATTACCGATCCAGGGATGACACTGAAGCACAGAGACTTGACCGTTTGAAGTCGGGTCGCTACATACAGACTTTTGGAGAAGCCTGTATGTACAAGAAAGTTAGTGGGAGCTCTGTAGCATTTCTAATATTATGTGTGGATGACATATTATTGATTGGAAATGATATAGAATTTCTGGATAGCATGAAAGGATACTTGAATAATAGTTTTTCAATGAAAGACCTCGGTGAACCTGCTTATATATCTGGCATCAAGATTTATAGAGATAGATCAAGACGCTTAATTGGACTTTCACAAAGCACATACCTTGATAAAGTTTTGAATAAGTTCAAGATGGATCAAGCTAAGAAAGGGTTCTTGTCTGTGTTACAAGGTGTGAAGTTGAGTAAGACTCAATGCCCGACCAATGCAGAAGATAGAGAGAAAATGAGAAGTGTTCCCTATGCTTCAACCATAGGCTCTATCATGTATGCAATGCTGTGTACCAGACCTGATGTGTGCCTTGCTATTAGTTTAGCAGGGAGGTACCAAAGTAATCCAGGAGCGGATCACTGGACAGCGCTCAAGAACATCCTAAAATACCTGAAAAGGACTAAGGATATGTTTCTCGTTTATGGAGGTTACAAAGAGCTCGTCGTAAATGGTGACATCTATGCAAGCTTTGACACTGATTCGGACGATTCTGAATCGCAAACTGGATACATGTTATATTGAATGGTGGAGCTGTCAGTTGGAGCAGTTCTAAACAAAGTGTCGTGGCGGGATCTACGTGTGAAGCGGAGTACATAGCTGCTTCGGAAGCAACAAATGAAGGAGTTCATATCCGATCTAGGTGTCATACCTAGTGCATCGGGTCCAATGAAAATCTTTTGTGGCAATACTGGTGCAATTGCCTTGGCAAAGGAATCCAGATTTCACAAGAGAACCAAGCACATCAAGAGACGCTTCAATTCCATTCGGGACCAAGTCTAGGTGGGAGACATAGAGATATGCAAGATACATACGGATATGAATGTTGCAGACCCGCTAACTAATCCTCTTCCACGAACAAAACATGATCAGCACCAAGACTCCATGGGTGTTAGAATCATTACTGTGTAATATAGATTATTGACTCTAGTGCAAGTGGGAGAATGAAGGAAATATGCCCTAGAGGCAATAATACAGTTATTATTTATTTCCTTATTTCATGATAAATGTTTATTATTCATGCTAGAATTGTATTAACCGGAAACATAATACATGTGTGAATACATAGACAAACATAGTGTCACTAGTATGCCTCTACTTGATTATCTCATTGATCAAAGATGGTTAAGTTTCCTAGCCATAGACATGAGTTGTTATTTGATCAACGGGATCACATTATTAGGAGAATGATGTGATTGACTTGACCCATTTCGTTAGCTTAGCACTTGATCGTTTAAGTTTACTGCTATTGCTTTCTTCATGACTGATATATGTTCCTATGACTATGAGATTATGCAACTCCCGAATACCGAGGAACACTTTGTGTGCTACCAAACGTCACAACGTAACTGGGTGATTATAAAGGTGCTCCACAGGTGTCTCTGATGGTGTTCATAGAGTTGGCATAAATCAAGAATATGATTTGTCACTCCGATTGTCGGAGAGGTATCTCTGGGCCCTCTCGGTAATGCACATCACTATAAGCCTTGCAAGCAATGTGACTAATGAGTTAGTTGCGGCATGTTGCATTACGGAATGAGTAAAGAGACTTGCCGGCAACGAGATTGAGCTAGGTATTGGGATACTGACGATCGAATCTCGGGTAAGTAACATACCAATGACAAAGGGAACAACGTATATTGTTATGCGGTTTGACCGATAAAGATCTTTGTAGAATATGTAGGAACCAATATGAGCATCCAGGTTCCGCTATTGGTTATTGACCGGAGACATGTCTCGATCATGTCTACATAGTTCTCGAACCCGTAGGGTCCGCACGCTTAAAGTTCGGTGACAATCAATATTATGAGTTTATATGCTTTGATGTACCAAAGGTAGTTCGGAGTCCCAGATATGATCACGGACATGATGAGTAGTCTCGAAATGGTCGATACATAAAGATTGATATATTGGAAGCCTACATTTGGACATCAGAAGAGTTCCGGGTGAAATCGCGATTTTACCGGAGTGCCGAAGGGGTTACCGGACCCCCCGGGGGTTAATGGGCCTTGTTGGGCCCTTGTGGAGAGAGAGAGGGGCCGGCCAGGGCAGGCCGCGCCCCCTCCCCCTCTGGTCTGAATTGGACTAGGAGAGGGGGGCGACACCCCCCTTTCCTTCTCCTTCTCCCCCTTCCTTTCTCCCTCCTAGTAGGAGTAGGAAAGAGGGGAATCCTACTCGTACTAGGAGTAGGATTCCTCCTCCTGGCGCGCCCTCTAGGGCCGGCCGGCCTCCCCCTTGCTCCTTTATATACGGGGGCAGGGGGCACCTCTAGACACAAGTTAATCATTGATCTCTCCCAGCAGTGTGCGGTTCCCCCGTTCCACCATAATCCACCTCGGTCATACTATAGCGGTGCTTAGGCGAAGCCCTGCAACGGTAGCTTCATCAACATCGTCACCACGCCGTCGGGCTAACAAAACTCTTCCCGGGGCTCTAATAGATCGTGAGTTCGCGGGACGTCACTGAGCTGAACGTGTGCTGAACGCGGAGGTGCTGTACGTTCGGTACTGAGGATCGGTCGATCATAAAGACGTATGACTACATCAACTGCGTTTTCATAACCCTTCCGCTTAACGGTCTACGAGGGTACGTGGACGACACTCTCCCCTCTCGTTGCTATGCATCACCATGATCTTGCATGTGCGTAGGATTTTTTTGAAATTACTACGTTCCCCAACACTAGGTGCACTAGTGTTGGCTCTTTGTGAATCTTGTTCAATTCTTTTAGGGTGTCCCTCAGGATAAAGTGGTTCCTGAGTCATTTTACCTCCTCTAGTTGTAATTCTAATAGCAAAGTCATGCATATTATTATTCATTTCATCAAGCAATTCTCTTTGAGATTTAGCAACTTGTTCTAACTAAGTTTGAACCATAGAAGCATGCTTTCCAACACCTCTAACATCATTTGATATTTTCTAAATAACAAGTCACTCAAGCGAGTCATAACCCACAAGTACAGGTGATAGCAATAGTTTTCGAGGGTAGAGTATTCAACCCAAATTTATTGATTCGACACAAGGGGAGCCAAAGAATATTCTCAAGTATTAGCAGCTGAGTTTTCAATTCAACCACACCTGGAAACTTAATATCTGTAGCAAAGTGTTTAGTAGCAAAGTAATATGATAGTAGTGGTAACGGTGGAAAAAAGTAACGGTAGCAAAAGTAATATTTTTGGGGTTTTGTAGTGATTGTAACAGTAGCAGCGGAAAAGTAAATAAGCGAAGAACAATATATGAAAAGCTCGTAGGCAATGGATCGGTGATGGAGAATTATGCCGGATGTGATCGATCATGTAACAGTCATAACATAGGGTGACACAGAACTAGCTCCAGTTCATCAATGTAATGTAGGCATTTATTCCGAATATAGTCATACGTGCTTATGGAAAAGAACTTGCATGTCATCTTTTGTCCTACCCTCCCGTGGCAGCGGGGTCCTATTGGAAACTAAGGGATATTAAGGCCTCCTTTTAATAGAGTACCAAACCAAAGCATTAACACATAGTGAATACATGAACTCCTCAAACTACGGTCATCACCGGTAGTGGTCCCGATTATTGTCACTTTGGGGTTAACGGATCATAACACATAATAGGTGACTATAGACTTGCAAGATAGGATCAAGAACTGTCATATATTGATGAAAACATAATAGGTTCAGATCTGAAATCATGGCACTCGGGCCCAAGTGACAAGCATTAAGCACATCAAAGTCATAGCAACATCAATCTCAGAACATAGTGGATACTAGGGATCAAACCCTAACAAAACTAACTTGATTACATGATAAATCTCATCCAACCCATCACCGTCCAGCAAGCCTACGATGGAATTACTCATGCACGGCGGTGAGCATCATGGAATTGGTGATGGAGGAAGGTTGATGATGATGATGGCAACGGATTCCCCTCTCCGGAGCCCCGAACGGACTCCAGATTAGCCCTCCCGAGAGAGATTAGGGATTGGCGGCGGCTCCGTATCGTAAAACGCAATGTATCCTTCTCTTTGATTTTTTCTCCCCGAACACGAATATATGGAGTTGGAGTTGAGGTCGGTGGAGCATCAGGGGGCCCGCGTGTAACATCCCAAATTTTTAATTTGGAATGTTATACATTAGATCATCATTGCATATCATATTTTATTGCATTTTGGTTTGATCCTAGAAATTCTACGCAAATCAAGGACCCATGGAGAGAGTTGGGGATTTCATTATTTTCATATTCGAGTTTTTCTCGAATTTTGAAAAAAGAGATATTCTCTTGAATATTTCTTTTATAAAAATAGAAGAGAGAGGATAAAATGATTTCCTCAAAATAAAGAAATATCAGAGATTTAATGTTAAAATCAAATAGTTTTTTTATTCGGAGTTTTATCGCTATTTTATTTGAATTAGGAAAAATATGCATTTCTCAAAATTGTATTCTAGGCCCAAATAAATGTTCACCTTGTCCGGCCAATTTTTAGAGGACGGGGAAAATTTATTTCAGGATTTTTGGAGTCCGTTTAGTACTCTTTTTCTTTCTTTTTCTACATGTCGGAATTAGTTTTTTTAAAAGGGAAACCGACTCCGGGCCATACCCGAGCGGGACTCCGCCTGGGGGGGGGGGGCATTATAAGCCACGGCCCCGAGCCGCCCCAAGGACCAGCCCACCGCCGCCGCATCAGCCCGCCGCCACAGCAGCCCTGCGCGCCGACGCCGCCCACTGCCGCGCCGCCCCGCCGCCCCTTCGCCGCGCTGTCGCCCCGCCACCCGCCGCCTGCGCCGGAGCCGCACCACCGCCGCCGTCTTGCCGGACCCGCCGGAGGTAGCCGCTGCCACCTCAGTTTTCGCGAGAAAAACTGATCATTTTTTTTCAAAACCCAAGATCCATTTTTAGATCCGGTTCGGAGTTCTTAAGTTGAACTTTCTGGTTAGATCTTTTTTTGTGAGTTTTACCCATGCCCTTGCTTGATTGCTTATTGTATGCTTGTTTGTTTGCGATGGAGTACCCGGAGTGCGAAGCATGCTACTACGAGTCTCTAAGTTTCTCGGATCATGAGCAAGGCAAGTAACACTTTGATTATACCTCTTTACAACCCAGTTTTATTGCATTAGATCAATCCTCAAACAATTGCATGGTTAGGATCTGAATGAAATTGTGGGTTGGGAAGTAGTTGAGGTAGTACCTATTCACCTATTTATTACCAAACCTTTGGGAGTTATTTCTACATTGCTTATATTGCTATGATCGTAGACGTGGATTGGGTTTGAGCGTATTCATGACAGATATGAGTATTGTTAATTAATGGTTAATTAAGGTGGCAACTTTAATACACATCTGGCTGGATCGAGGCACCTGGGGAAATCCAGTGATTGCCTGTATTTTTTTTGGAAATCCCGGGGTACCGTGTGATTCTCCTATGGACTGCCACCCAGGCTCAAAGGGATCATGAGATTATTCATGCTGGAAACTTCTGTGTGCAGCCACAAGCCACTATGGGATCTGGCATAGTTGAATAAGTCGTGTGAACTCTTACAGTGGTAGACTACCAGATGTAGGGGATGTAGGTGGTACTGTCTACCCATCGTAAGGTGCTAACACTTCTGAAAGACTATGTCTTGGTCATCCGTTTCTCGAACACCATGTAGTGCGAGAAATCCAACGGAGGAGATCGAGTCTTGTGGGGAAAGTGCACAAACCTCTGCAGAGTGTACACACTAATCATGGTTACCCGTGTCTCCGGTTATGGACATCTTGAGTATCTAGTTCATGGATTATCATGTGGATCTCAACACTTTTAATTATAAAATTTGATTGGGTTATTATTATACCTTTTAATTGGGATTGAGATGGGATTTACCATTCTCAATGTTTAACAACCACCATGATAGTTAAATAAAAGATATTCCTTTGTTATAGGGGAAAATTGGCTTTTCGCAAAACTTAATAACCATACAACCTCCACCATCGATATATGCATGTAGTGATAGCATTATTCTATTCATTCCTCTCTTGTGTTACATTGCCGGCATATTCCATGTGCTAACCCGTTTTTGGGCTGCAACGTATCATGTTGCAGACTCTTCAGACTTTGAGTAAGGAGCCTTAGGTCATGATCTTTCACTCAGTGATGCCGTTGGAGTTGATGGACTCACTTTATCTTCCAAGCCTTCCGATGTTATCATATTAGATGGCCTTAAGCCATAATTATTGTAATAAGTTATCTTTTGAGACATTCGATGTAATAAGTGTGTGATTGCTACTTTGTTATAAATCCTTCAAGTACTGTGCATATCAGCATTACCGATCCAGGGATGACACTGATGCATAGAGATCAGGCTGTTTGAGGTCTGGTCGCTACAAGATGGTATCAGAGCACACACTGACTGTAGGACATGACCAATAAGTTAAAGCCCTAGATCACTACTCTCTTCTCATTTCTAACTTCTCTCCACTTTCTACTCTTTAGGATGGCGGACACAAGGGATAAGTTTGCACAACCTGATGAAGAAGCACCTTTTGGACGACACTTGAAGGAAGTCACTAAGTACCTGAACATCGGAATACCAAGCTTCACCGGGACTTACAACGCCACTTTACCAGAAGAGGAGCGCTGGACGATTCAAGTTCAAGTTCCAGGAAGGACATTTACGCCAGTTACTAAGCCCATAGAGTTTTCGTTTGATGCACCAACCTGGAGTCTAGGAAAGAGTATGGCAGCCCACATCACCATGGGACGCATTGGAGAAGTTTACCATAAGGAGCTTAAGGATACTATCTACCAGATTTGTGGGCGCCGAGATGAGCAATGGGAAATGATCAGCACCAGGAAGGATAGATCGATTGCAGCTTTCATCCAGGAGTTAAACTAGCATATTCGCCGCCAGGAGAATCAGATGTGCGCAGACATGATAGACCTAAAGAAGGCAATGACAAGGATCACAGAGATGGATGAAGAACTCAAGGCAACTCGCGAAGATTATGAGGAGGAAATCGTCTTACTAGTGGAGAATAATGACTACCTGACGAGGAAGCTAGGAGTTTTCATGGGAGACCCCGCGCCAGGAGGAGAACACGATGAACCCAAGGAGATTCGTCCTGAGGACTACATCATCATCGATGACACCGACTCGAACCCCGACGATAGCGATGATGACTATGTTGATGAAGCTGGAGAAGATATCATGGAGTCTTCGACCGATCAATATTTCTAGTAGACCACCATATCAGTAGTAGTATTCCACCATGTATATAGTATAGACCGAGCACTTTTGTAACGATAGTTCTAGACCGATTGTATGCCCTTACTTGTTTGATTGAGTGATATGATTGTGTTTGTCTCATGTGCATATGGGTAGTGTTTTCTCACTAGACCCCATTCTATGCTATTCTCTTCCCTCTAAACCCTCAGATGCCTTCGAGATGTGACCCCGGATATACTTTTCCACCGGAGCTCACCCAGTTGATCCAGTAGCAGAATACCTTGATGCAGTTATTAGTTCGGAACCAAGGCAACAACAACAACCCACCACCACCACCCCCAGTTGACAACTTAGCCCGTTTTCTGAGGTTGCAGCCGCTGGTGTTTTCTAGTAGCACCGAGCCAATAGTTGCAGATGATTGGCTCCACATGATTGGAAGGGAGTTAACCACTGCAGGATGCACAGATGCTGAGAAGGTGTGTTTTGTTGCGCACCAATTGGATGGATCAGCAGCCTCATGGTGGGAGAATTACACTGTCACCTATCCTGTAGTCACTGTTACATGGGACCAGTTCCAGCAGGCCTTTCGCACCGCCCGTGTATCAACAGGAGCTATGGCCATGAAGAAGCGTGAGTTTCGCAATTTACGCCAAGGAGGACGCACAGTTGGCCAGTATGTGGATGACTTTAGTAAGCTAGCATGTTATGCCCCAGATGACATCGCTACAGATGCAGTTAAGCAGGAGAAGTTCCTAGAAGGACTGAATGATGAGCTGAGTATGCCGTTGATGGTGGAAAATTTCAATAACTACCAGTAGTTGGGTGGATAGAGCTCTCATGATTGAAGGGAAGCAACAGCAGATTGACAGGCGCAAGAGGAAGTATGGACAAGGGAAGTATAATTCGGGAGCTCAGGAGAGACCTTGTTTTACCTCAAACTTGGGAGGACTTGTCCATAACCATGGAGGCCACACTCATAATGGAGGAAGTTTGCACAACCATAGTAGCTCCAAGAACGGGAATGGTAATGGAGGAAGCAGCAGACAGAACCATTCCAACCCGGCAACACCCGCAAAGAAAGATCTAAGCCACGTTACTTGCTACAAGTGCCAGAAGACCGGACATTACGCCAATGAGTGTCCTGAAGCTAATAATGGAAATGGCAATGGAAGCTCTGGGAAGAAGCCCAGCCTTTTCAACAGGGGACAAGTGAACCACGTTAACGTGGAGGAGGTTGAAGCCCGGCCAGATGCAGTAATAGGTAAGTTTTTAGTTAAGTCATTTACTGCAATCGTACTTTTTGATACTAGTGCATCGCATTCATACATATCGAGGGGATTCACGGGTAAGTTTAAACTGCCAACCCAAGCCCTTAGCTCATCCATGTTAGTAATCTCGCCAGGAGCAGAGTATATGGCTAGCCTTTGGTGTGATCGGTTACCATTAAGGATTGGTAACTGCTTGTTCCCCTCAGACCTAATAGTATTGGAGTCACAAGGATTGGGTGTAATATTAGGCATGGATTGGTTATCTAAGTATGGAGGGAACATTGACTGCGCCAGTAAGTCGATTTTTCTCACCACCCCAGAAGGAAGAAGGATAAAGTATGTATCCCGGCATGCGCCGAATAGGACTCAAGTAAATTCCTTATCAGGAGTTGTACAGGAGGAAGTACCAGTGGTGAAGGATTTTCCAGATGTATTTCCAGAAGAGTTGCCAGGCATGCCACCGGATAGAGACATTGAGCTTTTGATTGAGCTTTTGCCAGGCACAGGGCCCATATCTAAGAGACCGTACAGAATGCCCGCAAAGGATTTGGAGGAAATTAAGAAGCAGATTAAGGAGTTACTGGATAAAGTATATATTCGCCCAAGTTCGTCACCTTGGGGATCCCCAGTACTTCTACTGGAGAAGAAGCATGGATCGTTAAGGATGGTTGTTGATTATCGAGGACTGAATGAAGTGACAATCAAGAACAAGTACCCACTGCCGATGATCAATGATTTGTTTGACCAGCTGCAAGGAGCCAAGGTGTTTTCCAAGATCGATCCGCGATCAGGGTACCACCAGCTGAAGATCCGAGAACAGGATATACCTAAGACAACTTTTACCCCGAGGTACGGGCTATATGAGTATACCGTTATGTCATTTGGCCTGACTAACGCACCTGCCTATTTTATGGACATGATGAACAAGGTGTTTATGGAGTTTTTGGATAAGTTCGTCGTGGTGTTCATTGATGATATTCTGGTCTACTCGAAGAATGAAGAAGAACATAAAGAGCATTTGCGTTTAGTACTTGGGAAACTCAGAGAACATCAGCTATACGCCAAGTTCAGCAAGTGTGAGTTTTGGTTGAAGGAAGTAGGATTTCTTGGACATGTTATATCCGGAGAAGGAATAGCGGTAGACCCCACCAAAGTTGTCACTGTGACAAATTGGGAGTCACCCATGATATTTGGAGAGATCCGTAGTTTTCTTGGACTCGCAGGATACTACCGGAGGTTCGTTGAGAATTTCTCAAAGATTGCAAAGCCTATGACGGAGTTGTTAAAGAAGAACACTAAGTTCAAATGGACTGAGGAATGTGAGGCCAGCTTTCAGGAGTTGAAAAGACGCTTGGTTACATCACCAGTGTTGATTCTGCCAGATCAACCCAAGGATTACGAAGTGTATTGTGACGCTTCTCATCGAGGACTTGGAGCCATACTTATGTAGGAGGGAAGATTTGTTTCATATGCCTCACGACAGCTTAAACCCCATGAGTTAAATTATGCCACACATGATTTGGAGTTAGGAGCCGTAGTGCATGCGTTGAAGACTTGGAGACATTTTCTCATAGGAAACCATTGTGAGGTATACACAGATCACAAGAGTTTGAAGTATATCTTCATGTAGAAGGAGTTGAATCTCAGGCAGAGGAGATGGTTGGAACTTATTAAGGATTATGATATGAGATTGCATTATCATCCTGGAAAGGCTAACATAGTAGCCGATGCGTTAAGCCGCAAAAGTCATGTCAATACAATCATGACCGGAGAATTACCCAAGGAGTTGGCAGATGACCTTCGGGATCTATGTTTCGAGATAGTTCCGAGAGGTTATGTAGCAGCTTTGGAGATTCAGTCTACTTTGATGGACAAGATCAGAGAAGCTCAGAAGACGGACAAGGAGATTGCCGAAATAAAGGAAAGAATGAGCAATGGAAAGGCTAAAGGATTTCGTGAGGATGAGCACAATACCTTATGGTTTGAGTTCCGTGTATATGTGCCAAATGATCAGTAAATCAGGAAGTTAATTTTGCAAGAGGCCCATGATTCTCCATATTCGATTCACCCAGGAAATACCAAGATGTATCTGGATTTGAAGGATAGTTTCTGGTGGACCGGAATGAAGAAGGATATTGCAGAGTATGTAGCAGTTTGTGATGTTTTCAGAGAGTGAAGGAAGAGCATCAGAAGCCAGCAGGATTGCAACAACCATTGCCGATACCCGAATGGAAGTGGGATAAACTAGGCATGGACTTTATCACGGGATTACCCGGGACTCATTCAGGCTATGACTCAATATGGGTTGTAGTCGATCGTTTGACGAAAGTAGCTCTTTTCATCCCAGTAAAGACCACTTACACCAGTGCTAAGTTGGCAAAGATATACATGTCTAGGATCGTGTGTCTACATGGAGTTCCGAGGACCATTGTATCTGATAGAGGAACCCAGTTTACCTCAAAGTTTTGGAATCAGTTGCATGAAACTTTGGGAACCAGCCTAGAGTTCAGTACAACTTTTCACCCGCAAACAGATGGCCAGACTGGGAGAGTCAATCAGATTCTGGAGGACATGTTGAGAGCTTGTGCACTAGATTATGGATCTAGTTGGGATGAAAATTTACCTTACGCAGAGTTCTCATACAACAACAACTATCAAGCTAGTTTGAAAATGGCCCCTTTCGAAGCATTGTACGGAAGGAGGTGCAGAACACCGTTGTTGTGGGACGAAGTTGGAGACCGACAGTTGTTTTGACCAGATTTGATTAAAGAGTCTGGGGAGAAGTTAAACTGATTCGCGATAGACTGAAGGTACCCCACTCCAGGCAGAAGAGTTATGCGGATTCAAAACGCAAGGACACAGTTTATGAAGTTGGAGACAGAGTGTATCTTCGTGTATCCCCACTTCGAGGAGTGAAGCGCTTTGGAGTTAAGGGAAAGTTAGCACCACGTTTTGTGGGACCATACAAAGTTTTGGAATGTATGGGAGAAGTTGCTTACAAGTTGGAATTATCCGAAGGATTGTCAGGAGTTCACGATGTGTTCCACGTTTCTCAGTTGAAGAAGTGCCACACAGAGATGGCTGATATTCCTCTGAGAGATACAGTGCCACCGGAAGCGATACAGTTGGATAGCGATTTGACCTACGAGGAGAAGCCAGTCAGAATTCTTGAGTTTGCCAGCCGATTTACACGCAACAAGGTTATCAGATTTTGCAAGGTTCAGTGGAGCCACCATACCGAGGATGAAGCCACCTGGGAACGAGAGGAAGACCTACGGAAGGATCATTCTCACCTATTTTCTAGCCAACCCAAATCTCGAGGGCGAGATTCATCTTAAGGGGGGTAGGTTTGTAACATCCCAAATTTTCAAATTGGAATGTTATACATTGGATCATCATTGCATATCATATTTTATTGCATTTTGGTTTGATCCTAGAAATTCTACGCAACTCAAGGACCCACGGAGATAGTTGGGGATTTCATTATTTTCACATTCGAGTTTTTCTCGAATTTTGAAAAAAGGGATTGTTCGATTTTAATTATTTTCTCTGGAATATTTCTTTTATAAAAATAAAAGAGAGAGGATAAAATGATTTCCTCAAAATAAAGAAATATCGGAGATTTAATGTTAAAATCAAATATTTTTTATTCGGAGTTTTATCGCTACTTTATTTGAATTAGGAAAAATATGCGTTTTTCAAATTGCATTTTAGTCCCAAATAAATGTTCACCTTGTCCGTCCTATTTTTAGAGGATGGGGAAAATTTATTTTGGGATTTTTGGAGTCTGTTTAGTACTCTTTTTCTTTCTTTATCTGATATCAGAATTATTTAAAAAAAAGGGAAACGGACTCCGGGCCGTACCAGAGCGGGACTCTGCCCAGGGGGGCTTTATAAGCCGCCGCCGCCGTCTCGCCGGACCCGCCGGAGGTAGCCGCCGCCGCCTCAGTTTTCGCGAGAAAAACCGATCGTTTTTTTCAAAACCCTAGATCCGTTTTTAGACCCGGTTCATTTTTTTGGTTTAGTTATACAGCGAACGTTCGTTCGTTAGCTTGTTCGTCCGTTTTTCTTTTTCTCGGATTTTCCGTGATTATTTTCAATCGCAATTTCTGATCCGATTTTCGTTTTAGTTTATCTTTTCGCTCGTTTATCGGAATCAGGCGATTCAAGCGCCTAGAGTTTCGTCTCGAAGCCCTCTTTCTGTTTAACCAACTTAAACAACTTTTTGCTACTGTAAAATTTGACTTTGGACCAGATTAGTAAACGAAGCTTGTTTCTTTTGCCGTTTGAGTTTTGTTGCTTCGTTTGATTTGATTCTTTTTGCAAACCGGAGTTCTTAAGTTGAACTTTCTGGTTAGATCTCGTTTTTGAGTTTTACCCATGCCCTTGCTTGATTGCTTATTGTATGCTTGTTTGTTTGCGATAGAGTACCCGGAGTGCGAAGCATGCTACTACGAGTCTCTAGGTTTCACGGATCATCAGCAAGGCAAGTAACACTTTGATCATACCTCTTTACAACCCAGTTTTATTGCATTAGATCAATACTAAAACAATTGCATGGTTAGGATCTGAATTAAATTGTGGGTTGGGAAGTAGTTGAGGTAGTACCTATTCACTTGTTTATTACCAAACCTTTGGGAGTTACTTCTACGTTGCTTATATTGCTATGCTATGCTCATAGACGTGGATTGGGTTTGAGCGTATTCATGGCAGATATGAGTATTGTTAATTAATGGTTAACTTAAGGTGGCAACTTTAATGCACATCTAGGTGGATTGAGGCACCTAGGGAAATCCAGTGATTGCCTGTATTTTTTTGGAAATCCCCTATGGACTGCCACCCAGGCTCAAAGGGATCATGAGATTATTCATGCTGGAAACTTCTGTGTGCACCCACAAGCCACTATGGGATATGGCATAGTTGATTAAGTCGTGTGAACTCTTACAGTGGTAGACTAGCAGATGTAGGGGATGTAGGTGGTACTGTCTACCCATCGTAAGGTGCTAACGCTTCTGAAAGACTGTGTCTCGGTCATCCGTTTCTCGAACACCATGTAGTGCGAGAAATCCAACGGAGGAGATCGAGTCTTGTGGGGAAAGTGCACAAACCTCTGCAGAGTGTACAAACTAATCATGGTTAGCCGTGTCTCCGGTTATGGACATCTTGAGTATCTAGTTCATGGATTATCATGTGGATCTCAACACTTCTAATTATAAAATTTGATTGGGTTATTATTATACCTTTTAATTGGGATTGAGATGGGATTTACCATTCTCAATGTTTAACAACCACCATGATAGTTAAATAAAAGATATTCCTTTGTTGTAGGAAAAAAATAGGCTTTTCGCAGAACTTATTAACCATACAGCCTCCACCAGCCATATATGCATGTAGTGATAGCATTATTCTATTCATTCCTCTCTTGTGTTACATTGTCGGCATATTCCATGTGCTGGCCCATTTTCGGGCTGCAACGTATCATGTTGCAGACTTTTCACACGACGAGTAAGGAGCCTTAGGTCGTAGTCTTTCACTCAGTGATGCCGTTGGAGTTGATTGACTCACTTTATCTTCCAAGCCTTCCGCTGTTATCATATTAGATGGCCTTAAGCCATATTTATTGTAATAAGTTCTCTTTTGAGACATTCGATGTAATAAGTGTGTGATTGCTACTATGTTATAAATCCTTCAAGTACTGTGCGTAAGAGCATTACCGATCCAGGGATGACACTGATGCACAGAGATCAGGCTGTTTGAGGTCTGGTCGCTACACCACTACGCAGGGGGCGCACCCCCACCCTCGTGGACAAGGTGTGGGCCCCGTGACGTGGATTCTTCTTCCAATATTTTTTATATATTCCTAAAATAATCTCCGCTGATTTTCAGGTCATTCCGAGAACTTTTATTTCTGCACAAAAATAACACCATGGCAATTCTGCTGAAAACAGCGTCAGTCCAGGTTAGTTCCATTCAAATCATGCAAGTTAGAGTCCAAAACAAGGACAAAAGTGTTTGGAAAAGTAAATACGTTGGAGATGTATCAACTCCCCCAAGCTTAAACCTTTGCTTATCCTCAAGCAATTCAGTTGATAAACTGAAAGTGATAAAGAAAAACTTTTACAAACTCTGTTTGCTCTTGTTGTTGTTGTAAATATGTAAAGCCAACATTCAAGTTTTTAGCAAAGATTATGAACTAACCATATTCACAATAACATTTAGGTCTCATGTGTACTCATATCAATGGCATAATCAACTAGCGAGCAATAATAATAAATCTTAGATGACAACACTTTCTCAAAACAATCATAATATGATATAACAAGATGGTATCTCGCTAGCCCTTTCTGAGACCGCAAAACATAAATGCAGAGCACCTTTAAAGATCAAGGACTGACTAGACATTGTAATTCATGGTAAAAGAGATCCAGGAAAGTCATACTCAATGTAAACTAATAGTAATGGATGCAAATGACAGCGGTGCTCTCCAACTGGTGCTTTTTAATAAGAGGATAATGACTCAACATAATAATAACTAGATAGGCCCTTCGCAGAGGGAAGCAGGGATTTGTAGAGGTGCCAGAGCTCGGTTTTGAAATAGATATCAATAATATTTTGAGCGGTATACTTCCATTGTCAACATAACAACTGAGAGATCGCGATATCTTCCATGCTACACACATTATAGGCGGTTCCCAAATAGAATGGTAAATTTTATAACCCCCTCCACCAACAAGCATCAATCCATGGCTTGCTCGAAACAACGAGTGCCTCCAACTAACAAGAGTCCCGGGGGAGTTTTGTTTGCAGTTATTTTGATTTGATTTGAGCATGGGACTGGGCATCCTGGTGACTAGCCATTTTCTTGTGAGTGAGGAGCGGAGTCCACTCCTCTTGAGAATAACCCGCCTAGCATGGAAGATACAGACAACCCTAGTTGATACATGAGCTATTCGAGCATACAAAACAGAATGTTTATTTGAAGGTTTAGAGTTTGGCACATACAAATTTACTTGGAACGGCAGGTAGATACCATATATAGGCAGGTATGGTGGACTCATATGGAATAACTTTGGGGTTTATGGAATTGGATGCACAAGCAGTATTCCTGCTTAGTACAAGTGAAGGCTAGAAAAATACTGGGAAGCGACCAGCTAGAGAGCGACAACAGTCATGAACATGCATTAAAATTAATCAACACCGAATGCAAAGCATGAGTAGGATATAATGCACCATGAACATAAATATCGTAGAGGCTATGTTGATTTTGTTTCAACTACATGCGTGAACATGTGCCAAGTCAAGCCACTCGAATTGTTCAAAAGAGTATACCACCCTATCATACCACATCACAACCATTTTAATAGCATGTTGGCACGCAAGGTAAACCATTATAAACTCCTAGCTAATTAAGCATGGCATAAGCAACTAAAATCTCTAATTGTCATTGCAAATATGTTTCTTTCATAATAGGCTGAATCAGGAACGATGGACTAATCAAATTTACAAAAACAAGTGAGGTCGAGTTCATACCAGTTTTTCTCATCTCAATCAGTTCATCATATAATCATCATTATTGCCTTTCACTTGCACGACCAAACGGTGTGGATAATAATAATAGTGCACGTGCATTGGACTAAGCTAGAATCTGCAAGCATTCAATTTAAGAGAGAAGACAAGGTAATATGGGCTCTTTGTTAGATGAACAATAATGCATATGAGAGCCACTCAACATTTTCATTATGGTCTTCTCCTCTCGACCCCCAAAGAAAAGAAACAAAACTATTTACACGGGAAAGCTCCGAACAAGCAAAAGAAGAATGAGAAATCTTTTTGGGTTTTCTTTTTAATTACTACTACTACAAGCATGGAAAGTAAACTAACTAAAAGCTACAACTAATTTTTTTGGTTTTTCTTAAGGTTCATTAAGGCACACAAGAATAAAGCTAAAAAGGAAATAAACTATCATGGATGATAAAGTGAAAAAGTATGAGCACCGACAACTAGCATGAGTGTGTGAACATGAATGTAATGTCGGTGAGAAATACGTACTCCCCCAAGCTTAGGCTTTTGGCCTAAGTTGGTCTATGCCCAAGGATGGCCTGGTGGATATCCGAAGTTGAAGCTGGGGTCGTACTGAGATGCATCAGCTATTGCCTGACGAGCTGCAGCTTGGAGGCGAGCTGCCTCCGTCCTCCTCTCGTACTCGGTTGCCTCCTCCCTGGTTATAACATGTCTCCCTTTTGCCTGAAATTCAAAGAAGGCATGAGCAGGGAGAGCGACATGATAGATGCGTCGTCTGTCAAAAATTAGTCGGTACTGGAGGAACTGATTGTTCCTCTCAACAAACTGATGACGAACCATGCCATTATAATCTAAATAAGCAGGAGGAAACTCAATATCATCTCCACATATGGGTATCTCATGAAAATCAGCTAAACGGGTTGCGTAAATTCCACCAAAGAAATCTCCATTAATTTTGTTATTATGCAACCTACATGCAACAATGGCCCCCAAGTTATATTGTCTATCTCCTAATACAACACTCTTGAGAACACTAAGATCTGGTACACACGTGTGACATGCCTCATCCTTACCATTTATGCATCTACCTATAAAGAGAGCAAAATAATGTATAGCAGGAAAATGAATGCTCCCTATGGTAGTTTGCGTGATTTCCCTAGATTCCCCCACAGTTATACTAGAAATAAAGTATCTATATTCAGGTTTGCGAGGTTCACTAACATTACCCCAATGTGGGAGTTTACAAGCAGTGTTAAAATTTTCTAAGTCCATGGTATAAGATTTATCATAAAGATCAAACAGGATAGTTTGAGAATTGCGTGATGGTGAAAATTCAAACCTTCTCACAAAGGAATCAGTGAGGTAGTGGTATTGACAACACTTATCTGTCACGAAGCTCTCAAGATTGGCGTTACACACATATGCATCAAATTCCTCCTTGATTCCTGCTTGGACCATGAAATCTTCTGACGGCCATTCACTAGGTCGAACTTGAGCGTCCCTCGGTGGTTCATCGTCCGGCTCATGTATTGCGGGCCTGGGTCCTTGCTTCCTTGAAGAACCACCTTGGTACATTTTCCTAAACATATTTCTTCCTCTAAAAAATTTCTGAAATTTTTAGCAACTCAAAATAAAAAGTGAACCAAACTCAACAAAATTGATAGCAACTACTCCCACAAGTGCCTAGAGGCAATATCGTGCATTGAAACTACTTTTGACCATATAAATTTGACATCCAAGCTCAAGAGCAGGGTCACCTAAGCAGCAAAAATTTGCAATGAATAAAGCATTAGAACAAAAACTAATTGGACCATTGGAGGAGTCACATACCAAAGAACAATCCCCCAAAGAAGTTTTGTGAATGGAGCTTTGAGCTAGGAGATCGAAAATGGCAGCAAGATGAGCTAGAACTCGTGCTTGAGTTGGTTGGTGATTTTTTGGGAGGAAGTAGTGTGTGGTGGCTGGAATAAGTGGAGGGGAGCCACCATGGGCCCACGAGGCAGGGGGCGTGCCCAAGGGGTGGGTGCGCCCTGGACCCTCATGACCAGGTGCTTGCTCCCCCTGGCGTGTTCTCATTGCAAGATATTCTCAAACATTCTAGAAAAAATCATATTTAATTTTTAGGGCATTTGGAGAACTTTTATTTTCGGGGTATTTTTATTGCATGTATAATTCAGAAAACTAACAGGAATTACTATTTTAACTTTATTAATATAAATAACAGAAAGTAAAAAGAGGATACAGAGAGTTGTATTTTCTAAATTCATCCATCTCATGCTTATCAAAAGGAATCCACTAACAAGGTTGATCAGGTCTTGTTAACAAACTCATTTCGAATAACATGAAACCGGAGAATTTTCGAATAACACTAGGTTACCTCAACGGGGATATGCATGTCCCCAACAATAATAATATCATATTTCTTCTTGACAATAGGAAGAGGAAATTCAAAACCTCCAATAGTGATTGTTAAAAATTTTCCAATAGAATTCATACTGTGGACTTGAGGTTGTTTCCTCGGAAAGTGTACCGTATGCTCATTACCATTAACATGAAAAGTGACATTGCCTTTGTTGCAATCAATAACAGCCCCTGCAGTATTCAAAAAGGGTCTTCCAAGAATAATAGACATACTATCGTCCTCGGGAATATCAAGAATAACGAAGCCCGTTAAAATAGTAACATTTGCAACCATAATAGGCACATCCTCACAAATACCGACAGGTATAGCAGTTGATTAGTCAGCCTTTTGCAAAGATATTTCAATAGGTGTCAACTTATTCAAATCAAGTCTATGATATAAAGAGAGAGGCATAAGACTAACACCGTCTCCAAGATCACATAAAGCAGTTTTAACATAGTTTCTTTTAATGGAGCATGGTATAGTTGGTACTCTTGGATTTCTAAGTTTCTTTAGTATTCCACCCTTTAAAGTATAATTAGCAAGCATGGTGGAAATTTCAGCTTCCGGTATCTTTCTCTTATTAGTAACTATATCTTTCATATATTTAGCATAAGGATTCATTTTAAACATATCGGTCAAACGCATACGCAAAAAATAGGTCTAATCATTTCAGCAAAGCGCTCAAAATCCTCATCATCCTTTATTCAAAATCCTCATCATTTCAGCAAAGGCATGGGTTTCTGAACCCATGGTTCTCTTTCTTTACCGTGCTTCCTAGCAACAAAGTCTCTCTTATCATAACATTGATTCTTTGAATGTGGGTTATCAAGATCAACAACAGGTTCAATTTCTACATCGTTATTATTGCTAGGTTGAGCATCAACATGAACATCATCATTAACATTATCACTAGGTTCATGTTCATTAGCAGATTGTGTTTCAGGATCAGAGATAGAAATATCATTAGGATTCTCAGGTGTGTCTACAACAGGTTCACTAGAAGCATGCAAAGTCCTATCATTGTTCTTTCTCTTCCTTTTAGAAGGACTAGGTGCATGTATAGTAGTTCTCTGAGAATCTTGCTCAATCCTCTTAGGGTGGCCCTCAGGATACAGAGGTTCCTGAGTCACTTTACCTCCTCTAGTTGCAACTCTAACAACAAAGTCATTATTCTTATTATTTAATTCATTGAGCAAATCAGTCTGAGCTTTAAGCACTTGCTCTACTTGAGTGGTAACCATAGAAGCATGTTTACTAATAAGTTTAAGTTCACCTTTAACACTAGCCATATAATCACCCAAGTTTTCAATCATATAAGCATTGCATTTCAGTTGTCTACCAAAATAAGCATTAAAATCTTCTTGCTTAACCATAAAGTTATCAAATTCATCCAAACATCAGCTAGCAAACTTAGCAAGAGGGATTTTAGCTTTATCATATCTATAGAGAGAGTTTACCTTGACTACCTGTGTCGGGTTATCGAGACCGTGTGTTTCTTCAATAGGTGATGAATTAAGTCCATGTATTTCTTCAACAGTAGGTAAATTCTTAACATCTTCAGCTTTTATACCTTTTTCTTTCATTGATTTCTTTGCCTCTTGCATATCTTCATGACTGAGAAATAGAATAGCCCTTTTCTTCGGAGTTGGCTTAGGAGTTGGTTCAGGAAGTGTCCAATTATTTTCACTAGTCAACATATTATTCAATAGCAATTCAGCTTGATCAACTGTTCTTTCCCTAAAAACACAACCAGCACAACTATCCAGGTGGTCTCTGAAAGCATCGGTTAGTCCATTATAAAAGATATCAAGTATTTCATTTTTCTTGAGAGGATGATCAGGCAAAGCATTAAGTAATTGGAGAAGCCTCCCCCAAGCTTGTGGGAGACTCTCTTCTTCAATTTGCAAAAAATTATAAATTTCCCTTAAAGCAGCTTGTTTCTAATGAGCGGGGAAATATTTAGCAGAGAAGTAGTAAATCATATCCTGGGGACTACGCACACAACCAGGATCAAGAGAATTAAACCATATCTTAGCATCACCCTTTAATGAGAACGGAAATAATTTAAGGATATAATAGTAGCAAGTTTTCTCAGCATTAGTGAACAGTGTAGCTATATCATTTAATTTAGTAAGATGTGCCACAACAGTTTCAGATTCATAGCCATAGAAAGGATCAGATTCAACCAAAGTAATTATATCAGGATCAACTGAGAAATCATAATCCTTATCAGTACTAAAGATAGGTGAAGTAGCATAGGAAAGATCATATTTCATTCTAGCATTCAAAGATTTTTCTTTTAGCTTAGCTAATAGTTTCTTAAGATCACTTCTATCATTGCAGGAAAGAAAGTCTCTAGCAGTTTCTTCATCCATAACATAACCCTCAGGCACAACAGGCAATTCATATCTAGGGGGAGAATCTTCATCATCACTTTCATGAACATTATCAATTTCAATAATTTCATTCTCTCTAGCCCTAGCAAGTTTTTCATCAAGAATTTAACCAAGTGGCACAGTAGTATCAAGCATAGAAGTAGTTTCATCATAAGTATCATGCATAGCAGAAGTGGCATCATCAATAACATGTGACATATCAAAATTAATAGCAGAAGCAGGTTTAGGTGTCGCAAGTTTACTCAAAACAGAAGGTGAATCAAGTGTAGAGCTAGATGGCAGTTCCTTACCTCCCCTCGTAGTTGAGGGAAAAAACTTGGTTCTTTGATCTTTCAAGTTCTTCATAGTGATCAGCAGATATAAATCCCAAGTGACTCAAATAATAGAGCTATGCTCCCCGGCAACGGCGCCAGAAAATGGTCATGATAACCCACAAGTATAGGGGATCGCAACAGTTTTCGAGGGTAGAGTATTCAACCCAAATTTATTGATTCGACACAAGGGGAGCCAAAGAATATTCTCAAGTATTAGCAGCTGAGTTGTCAATTCAACCACACCTGGAAACTTAATATCTGCAACAAAGTGTTTAGTAGCAAAGTAATATGATAGTAGCGGTAACGGTGGCAAAAGTAACGGTAGCAAAAGTAATATTTTTGGGTTTTGTAGTGATTGTAACAGTAGCAGCGGAAAAGTAAATAAGCAAAGAACAATATATGAAAAGCTCGTAGGCAATGGATCGATGATGGAGAATTATGCCGGATGCGATCGATCATGTAACAGTCATAACATAGGGTGACACAGAACTAGCTCCAGTTCATCAATGTAATGTAGGCATGTATTCCGAATATAGACAAACGTGCTTATGGAAAAGAACTTGCATGACATCTTTTGTCCTACCCTCCCATGGCAGTGGGGTCCTATTGGAAACTAAGGGATATTAAGCTCCTTTTAATAGAGTACCGGACCAAAGCATTAACACATAGTGAATACATGAACTCGTCAAAATACGGTCATCACCGGTAGTGGTCCCGATTATTGTCACTTCGGGGTTAACAGATCATAACACATAATAGGTGACTATAGACTTGCAAGATAGGATCAAGAACTCTCATATATTGATGAAAACATAATAGGTTCAGATCTGAAATCATGGCACTCAGGCCCTAGTGACAAGCATTAAGCATATCAAAGTCATAGCATCATCAATCTCAGAACATAGTGGATACTAGGGATCAAACCCTAACAAAACTAACTTGATTACATGATAAATCTCATCCAACCCATCACCGTCCAGCAAGCCTACGATGGAATTACTCACGCACGGCGGTGAGCATCATGGAATTGGTGATGGAGGAAGGTTGATGATGACGATGGCGACGGATTCCCCTCTCCGGAGCCCCGAACGGACTCTGGATCAGCCCTCCCGAGAGAGATTAGGGCTTGGCGGCGGCTCCATATCGTAAAACGTGATGAATCCTTCTCTCTGATTTTTGTCTCCCCGAACACGAATATATGGAGTTGGAGTTGAGGTCGGTGGAGCGTCAGGGGGCCCATGAGGCAGGGGCGCGCCCAGGGGGAGTAGGCTCGCCCCCATCCTTGTGGACAGGGTGTGGGCCCCCTGACGTGGATTCTTCTTCCAGTATTTTTTATATATTCCAAAAATAATCTCCGTTGATTTTCAGGTCATTCCGAGAACTTTTATTTCTGCACAAAAATAACACCATGGCAATTCTGCTGAAAACAGCGTCAGTCCGGGTTAGTTCCATTCAAATCATGCAAGTTAGAGTCCAAAACAAGGGCAAAAGTGTTTGGAAAAGTAGATACGTTGGACACGTATCAGCGAGCAATCATATCAGAATTGTATTTCAATTGTTTCATAACATTTGCATTGAAGTGATCTTGTTTTCTAATGTAATTTTCAAACTCATAAAGGCATTGGCTAGGGTGCATTTTGTGAGGATTGTCATTATCATTGAACTTCATAAGATAATTTACCTCTACCACCTTAGGCAATGGTGGTGTATTAAGCCCATGTATTTCTTCAATAGGAGGTAAATTTTTAACATCCTCAGCTTTAATACCTTTTTCTTCATAGATTTCTTTGCCTCTTGCATATCTTCAGGACTGAGATATAATATACCCCTCTTCTTTGGAGTGGGCTTAGGCGGTGGTTCAGGAATAGTCCAATCTTCATAATTTTTCAATATGTTATTCAATAATTCTTCACCTTGCCCAATAGTTCGTTCCCTAAAAACACAACCAGCACAACTATCTAGGAAGTCCCTAGAAGCATCAGTTAGTCCACTATAGAAGATATCAAGTATTTCATTTTTCTTAAGAGGATGATCTGGCAAAGCATTAAGTAATTGGCAAAGCCTCCCCCAAGCTTGTGGGAGACTCTCTTCTTTAATTTGCACAAATTAAAATATTTCCTTCAAGGCAGCTTGTTTCTTATGAGCAGGGAAATATTTTTCAGAGAAGTAATAGATCATATCCTGGGGACTACGCACACAACCAGGAGCAAGAGTATTGTACCAAGCTTTAGCATCACCCTTTAATGAGAAATGAAATAAGTTGAGAATGAAATAATAGCGAGTTTTCTCATCATGAGTAAAAAGGATGGCTATGTCATTCAACTTAGTAAGATATGCCACAACAGTTTCAGTTTCATAACCATGGAAAGGATCAGATTCAACCAAAGTAATTAACTCTGGGTCGAAAGAGAATTCATAATCCTTATCATCAATAAGGATAGGTGAAGTAGAAAACTTAGGATCACATTTCATTCTAGCATTCAGAGATTTTTCTTTATACTTGCAGAATAATTTCTCTAGATCATCTCTATCATTGAAAGCAAGAATATCTCTAGTTGTTTCTTCACTCATAACATATCCTTCAGGTACCTTAGGCAATTCATATCTAGGAAGGCTAGTTCTAGTAGGTGTTTCAGGAGATTCAGTTTCAAGCTCATCATCAGATTCCACAACAGCATGTTGTATAACTCTAGCTAATTGTTTATCAAGAAATTCACCAAGTGGCACAACATCATTAAGAAAGGTACTAGCATCATCATAAGCATTATCCAAAGTAGAAGTAGCATCATCAATAACTTGTGACATATCAGAATTAATAGCATGTGTTGGTGTTGCAAGTTTACTTATAACAGGAGGTGAATATAAAGCAGAACTGGATGGCTGGATGGCAGTTCCTTACCTCCCCTCGTCTTTGAGGGAAATATCTTAGTCTTAGCATCCTTTAGATTCTTCATAGTGATAATATGACAATAATCCCAAGTGACTCAAAACATAAAGCTATGCTCCCCGGCAACGGCGCCAGAAAAGGTCTTGATAACCCACAAGTATAGGGGATCGCAACAGTTTTCGAGGGTAGAGTATTCAACCCAAATTTATAGATTCGACACAAGGGAAGACAAAGAACATTTGAAGGTATTTGCAGCCGAGTTGTCAATTCAACCATACCTGGAGATTAATTATCTGCAGCAAAGTGATCAGTAGTAAAGTAGTTTGATAGTTTTGATAGTAGTAGTAGCAGCAGCAATAGTAACAGTAATAGTGATAGCAGTAATTTTGTAGCAAGTGTAACAGTGATGATAGCAGTAGTAACTTTGCAAGAACAATATAAAGTAAATTTGTAGGCACTGGATCAGTGACTTGTTGGATGATATTCATCATGAGACAGTTATAACCTAGGGCGATACGGCACTAGCTCCGGTTCATCGATATAATGTAGGCATGTATTCCGTAAATAGTCATACGTGCTTTATTAAAAGAACTTGCATGACATCTTTTGTCCTACCCTCCCATGGCAGCGGGGTCCATATTGGAAACTAAGGGATATTAAGGCCTCATTTTAATAGAGAAACGGAACAAAGCATTAACACATAGTGAATACATGAACTCCTCAAACTATGGTAATCACCAGAAGAAGTCTCGGTTATTGTCACGCTGGGGTTACCGGATCATAACACGTAGTAGGTGACTATAACTTGCAAGATCGGATCTAGAACATGAATATAATGGTGATAACATAAACGGTTCAGATCTGAAATCATGGCACCCGGGCCCAAAGTGACAAGCATTAAGCATGGCAAAGTCATAGCAACGTCAATCTAAGAACACAGTGGATATTAGGGATCAAGCCCTAACAAAACTAACTCGATTACATGATGAATCTCATCCAACTCCTCACCGACCAAGGAGCCTACCAAGGAGTTACTCACTCCCGGTGGGGAGCATCATGGAATTGGCGATGGAGAAGGGTTGGTGATGACAAAGAATGAAGATCCCCCTCTCCAGAGCCCCAAACGGACTCCAGATCTGCATCCCGAGGAAGAACAGGGCTTGGCGGCGGCTTCGTCTTGTGGATCATGATAATTCTTTCTCCCTGATTTTTCTATCCGAAAATAGGATTTTATAGCATTGGTTTCAGGGTCTGCGGGGCCACCAGGTGGGGAAAACCCACCTGGGCGCGCCAAGAGAGGGGGGCGCGCCCTGGTGGGTTGTGCCCACCTAGGTGCCCCTCTCCGGTAGGTCTTGGCTCCAGAAATTCTTATATATTATATAAAAATTCCTCGCAAAGTTTTGTTCCATTCCGAGAACTTCTATTTCTGCACAAAAACAACACCATGGTAGTTCTGCTGAAAACAGCGTTAGTCCGGGGTTAGTTTCATTCAAATCATGCAAATTAGAGTCCAAAACAAGAGGAAAAGCGTTAGGAAAAGTAGATACGTTGGAGACGTATCAGCCGCCACCCTGAACCCTAAGACAGATAGTGGGGTACCTCTCCGACGAGCCCCCCTCCCCGCTGCGGCTGGTTCTTCGTTAACTCCGGCGAGCCCCCCACCCCTTGAAAATCTACTGACCCAAAAGTTGATTCAGTCGACTAAAGTGTAGCCAGCATCACAAGCGAGAGCGATAGCAAGAGCAGCAGCGCGAGCAAGAGCAAGAGCAATAGCAAGAGCAGACCAGGTAGGGGACCGAGAGCTAGAGCAGAGTAGCAGCGCGAGCGAGAGCTAAAGCAGCATCAGCTCCTACTAATGTGGACGTCGCCACCGAGGGAGCGACGCCGTGGAGGAAGTGGCCTGCGACGCCGCCGTGGATGGAGTCGCACAATGTCGGCTCGGGACCGAGCGCCGGGAGCACCGTCAGATCGAATCAAGAAGAAAATGCTGCGATTAGTGTACAATCTCTTTAGTGGTGCCGGTTAGGCCTCAGCTTCATCCGAGGAAATGGTGATGATGATGCTCTTCCGGTGGTGCTGGTGAAGATGGGGGTGTGGGAATGGAGGTGGCGCGAAAGACGAGGCGAATGTCGGGGCAGCTCCTTGGAGGTGGAGGACGGGGTGGCTGAACCGGCGGGACAACGAGATCGATGATAGATCCTCATCCGATACGGTGGATGAGGGACGTCAAGGTGTTGCTGTGGATGACGTCGTCGGGGAAGAGGCTCCGGTTGGGTGGCGGACGGAGGAGGGTGTGGGGCTTCGCGGGTTTTCGCGGCCTTGGTGTACGAATGGGTGGGCGGATGGGATGGGAGTGGGGAACCATGGCTTAGGGGCGCGCTTGTCCGAAATGTGTGGTATGTTACAAAAGTACCTCCACCGAGTTGAGCTAGGCGGTTCTTTCGGTTCAGGGCTATCACGGGCATTTCGCGTGTCGAGATTTTGCAGGCGGTGGGAGTTTTCACGCGCATTGTAAGCAAGGTGCGGGTTGAGATGGAGGGAGTTTTCGGAGCACAACGAGACAAAGATATATCTTCAATATTTTGGGGGTAACAAGGCGCGGGTTGAAGAGGCGGGAGTTTCGTAGCACGATAGACAAAGATGCTAGCTTGAAATTTCGGCATAACAAGGGCGGCTTGAAATTTCGGGAGAATAAGCTTAACATGTACCTAAAAAAAAGACAATTCACACCTCATCACTAGAGAGAGCCATGTCCCATTTTACTATATTAATAGAAATGCATTCAAATACAACAAAAAAACTAAAAAAATCGGGACAACAAACATAACGTGTACAATACCAAAACAATTTGCACTTCCCTCAACAATAAAAAAAATAATGTGTGTTGTCTAGCACATGGACTAAATTTGAGTACATTTTCCCTGTTTGAATGGGACTGTACTCGGGTTAGTTATACAACCATCTAAATATTATCTTCACAACACATGACATGAATATAGGAGAAGTTAATTCCTATATAAATACGAACTACATGTACATACGATCTCAAATTCAAATATATGTATCCATTTTATGTTGAATTCAAATCATAGTACATGTATGACCTAGCTAGATGTTCGGAATCTAAACCATGTATGATACTACGTACAATGTGTCTAACACACACAAACACCATTTAGACTAGTAAGATACATGTGCATTGCACGCATTAGATTTGGCAACCAAATTATGAATAAATACCAAATTATAGCATGTAAGCTTTGAGTCATATATGCATGATGTAGATGTTCGTTTAATTCTTATAGTTCATTTCATTCAAAATCATCTAGTCTTTATAAGAAAGCTAATCTATTTTAAGATTCATGGAATGGTGCATTGTAAAGCATAAAGTAAAAACAAATAATGGCAAATCATGTAGAAAAAAATATTTGGGCAATTATGATATGGAAGATTTTAGAACAAAGAAGAAGTGCTTGTGTTTTGAGGTTTCTGCATTATGCTTAAGTTCAACCATCGACTCTTCTAGATTGTACATCTGGCAAAATCTGGTGGAATCTAGATGATATCCAATGGCCAGTAGTGCTGAAATTTTCCATCTCTGCACCATCGGATTGGCTTCATCCAACAACCATCTTTCAAAGTTAAAGTTATCCGCACACTATATAAAAAATATAAAATATAATATATAGGGGTATAGATATAGATATGTGATGCAAAAGCCACCCATCATCTCCAATTAGAATAGTGTGCCCATGCACGGATGCAATGTGGCCAAACGATGTCTGCCATCGATATCTCAAATTCAAATCAGTTTGACCTTGTTCAATGTGTATACAGTACAACATGCTCGTTTCCAAACCACACCGCACATATCTCAGTTATATTCATGCATGCATGGGTTTCAAACATCATGATCTCTTATTCAAATATTTGAATTCAACTTCACATTGATTATGACCTCACCTAGTCTTTTACACCCACATAGTCGTCTACTCTTTATAATTGTACCACTAACTTTCTCTCGTGCATGCATGCACACACACTACCAGTCGGCATTATCCATCGCACACATGCAATCTTTTTCTTCAGGTCGGTCTCCCATGCATGCACACACACACACCTCCCCCTCTCCATCATATTGGGCATTCTTTATCTCTCACGTGCATGCGCAACGATCGATGTTCCTCTATGTGTGTGTATATATAGCTAGGTCTTTCCCAGTTTTCCACACAAACTGATCACTATATATCTAGTGAGGTCTCACCCTCTTTCCCAAATCCACATCGATCAATCTATACCTCTCTATATAGGATTACATAGCTAATATGCCCACATTAATTATATATCCAACATCCCCCTCTCATCAACCATGCCTTCCGCTTCATCTCTCCGACGCGCGCACAGTGGCGGAGACAGGGGTAGGAAGGGCCCTGCGCCCCCTAACATCACTATATATCGAGGCTAATATGAATGTGATCATTAGACAATTGCTAGTAAAATGGTTTAAGTTGATGAATTGGCCCTCCTTGTAAAGGATTAGCAATGCTTGGCCCCCTAGCTACATTTATTTTTCATGGCTCTACCACTGTGCGCAACAGCACACGTTCTCGCCCCTGTCTTTAAATATCGATCTCGCACTTGTAAACTCCTTCATAGTCTCCCTCCACTTGGCCCCTCGCACCATCTTCTAGCCCCCACCGGATTTTGCCACATGTACAATCTAGAAGACTCCATGGTTGAACTTAAGCATAATGCACAAACCTCAAAACACAAGTGCGTCTCCTTTGTTCTAGAATCTTCCGTATCATAACTTCCCAAACCTTTTTTCTAGTTGAATTGCCACTATTTGTTTTTACTTTATGCTTTACAATGCAAAATTCCATGAATCATAAAATAGATTAAGGGCTTCTTTGAGTCAAAGGATTCTCAAAGGAATTTTGGAGGATTCTAATCCTTAGGAATTTTTCCTATCTTGGTTGTTTGATTCGTAGGATTGTAAACCATAGGAATTTTTCCATAGGATTCATTTGCACTAGATTTCATAGGAAATATCCCATCCACTCAATCCTCTTTGAAAGAATCCTGCGTTTTTTTCTATGCACAATCAAACACTCGTACAATCCTGTAGGATTCAAGACGACATTCCACTCTAATCCCATGTTTTTCCTATTCCCACGTTTTGGAAATCCTACGAATCAAAGAGGCCCTAGATTTTTTATAAAGAATAATTGATTTTTAATGAGATGAACTATAAGAATTAAACGAACGTCTACATCAGGCATATATGACTCAAAGCTTACATGCTATAGTGTGGTATTTATTCATAATTTGGTTGCCATATCTGATGCGTGCAATGCATGTGTACCTTACTAGTTACTAGTACTTCGAGTATGTGCAAAACACGTAAATTAGAATTCCAATGGCACGCTACATAGTGTCTTTCTTACAGTTCATGAAGCCACGTGGCACATGTGGAGGCGTTGTCGCGACCTCCTTATGTGGATTGATCACAGTGACATGTTGTTGGTTCCAGAAGAATGTACTCATCCTCTCTAAGGCACACTGGCGGTACATACATGAAGCGAAGAGGTGCACGCACGCCACGCACACACTCATTCCCTTGCACGCACACGCGGGTACACGGGGGGATGCATTTTTGTACGAAGATCGACCCCATGTGATAATTTGACACGTGTAAAGTCCTTCACTTCATTGATGGTTAATTAATACAGCACATGCAAATTGAGTGGACGTGAGGGAGGAAGAAAGACCTTACTACTCCACTGCGTGCATGCGAGTAGTTAAATCATGGGTCGCTACTTCCATTGGTCTCCTTCGTATTTTGTGCAAATTTTTGACCATATTTTTAAGTAACATAATATTTATGCATGTCATAAAAAGTGGCACAAAAAAAGGGGGCCAATAAACCAGGACACAGGCAACATGATCAATTTTTGCCAGGGCTACTGTTGGTGGACTTTGTACTTAATTATGGATGGAGTGGAGTAGTACTATCTTTATCTTAGCCTAGTAGGGCTCTCCCAGCGCCTAGGCTCGCCTCCCCGCTTCGCCCACCGGATCCCGCCATGGAGGATCCCGCCATGGATAATCCCTTAGATCCCAGGATCCCGCGGGCTGCCCTCTCGCTGCGGCCCGCAGCACTGCCGCCTTTGAGAGAAACCCACATGTGTTTTAGAGGGGATCCATTGCTCTGGAATCATAGATCGGTGGCGCCGGAGGACATGCCAGGGCTACGTTTCAGGTGGTGGGCAGCAAGGGCAAATTGGATCGAGGAAGCGTCGCATCGATTGGAGAGAAGTTCCAAGGAGCTGCGCCTGGTGCAACACAAGGCGGAGGCGCAAGTCAATCTCAGGGGAGAGATGCCGAGGGATGTCAGCATCTGGCAGCGTCACGTTGATTTCGAGCTAGGGCTAATGGCAGAGATCATATTCATGGAGTCGACTGCAGAGGAAAGAACACGCATGCCTGTGCAATGGCGTTAGCAGCCGGTGCAACTATTCAAATGGGTGGTAGGAGAAGCTAAATCCCTGGACCAGTTGCGGCGGCGCCGCTGGGCATGCATCATAGACGAGGTGAGCTACCCTCCTTCCCCGCCAACGATGCACTGACCTAGTCGGTTGCTGCTGCAGTGAACTTGCAACGCTATGTTGGTTTGTAACCTTGACAATCACTCCATCTATATGTACTTATTGTATTCCTGTGAAAATACTTGGTCGTTCGGAAAAGGATGGTAATTGATTTATCACAAGTTTTAGAATGCTTGGTCGTGACAATCAACGGAAGCCACAACCAGAAGTCTCCATCGCGTAATACTTTACGGTCGGTCGCACCAACAGACGGTCGGTCGGACCAGCGTCTCACCAAAGGGACATGATACATCTCCAACGTATCTATAATTTTTGATTGTTCCATGCTATTATATTATCTGTTTTGAATGTTAATGGGCTTTATTTTACACTTTTATATTATTTGTGGGACTAACCTATTAATCCAAGGCCCAGTGCAAATTGCTGTTTTTTTGCCTATTTCAGTGTTTCACAGAAAAGGAATATCAAACGGAATCCAAACGGAATGAAACCTTCGGGAACATGATTTTTGGAACAAACATGATCTAGAGGACTTGGAGTGGATGTCAAGAAACAAATGAGGAGTCCATGAGGCAGGGGGCGCGCCTACCCCCTGGGCGTGCCCTCCCCCTCGTGGGCCCCTCGTGGCTCAACTGACATACTTCTTCCTCCTATATATATACTCATATACCCTGAAAACAACCAGGAGCACCATGAAACCCTATTTCCACTGCCACAACCTTCTGTACACAAGAGATCCCATCTTGGGGCCTTTTTCGGAGCTCCGCCGGAAGGGGCAACGATCACGGAGGGCCTCTACATCAACTCCATGGCCCCTCCGATGATGTGTGAGTAGTTTACTTCAGACCTTCGGGTCCATAGTTATTAGCTAGATGGCTTCTTATCTCTCTTTGGATCTCAATACAAAGTTCTCCTCGATCTTCTTAGAGATTATTCGATGTAACTCTTTTTGCGGTGTGTTTGTCGAGATCCAATGAATTGTGGGTTTATGATCAAGTCTATCTATGAACAATATTTGATTCTTCTCTGAAATCTTTTATGTATGATTGGTTATCTTTGAAAGTCTCTTCGAATTATTAGTTTGGTTTGGCCTACTAGATTGATCTTTCTTGCAATGGCAGAAGTGCTTAGGTTTGGGTTCAATCTTGCTGTGCTCGATCCCAGTGACAGAAAGGGAAACGACACATATTGAGGATAAAAAGATGGGGTTTATATCATATTTCTTGAGTTTATCCCTATACATCATGTCATCTTACCTAATGTGTTACTCTGTTCTTATGAACTTAGTACTCTAGATGCATGCTGGATAGCGGTCGATGTGTGGAGTAATAGTAGTAGATGCAGGCAGGAGTCGGTCTACTTATCACGGACGTGATGCCTATATACATGATCATGCCTAGCTGTTCTCATAATTACTCACTTTTCTATAAATTGCTCGATAGTAATTTGTTCACCCACCGTAATACTTACGCTATCTTGAGAGAAGACACTAGTGAAACCTATGGCCCCGGGTCTATTTTCCATCATATAAGTTTCCAATCTATTTTATTTTGCAATCTTTACTTTCAATCAATATCATAAAAATACCAAAAATATTTATCTTATTATTAGTATCTCTATCAGATCTCACTCTCGTAAGTGACCGTGAAGGGCTTGACAACCCCCTTTATCCCGTTGGTTGCGAGGTTCTTATTTGTTTGTGTAGGTACGAGGGACTTGCGTGTGGCCTCCTACTGGATTGATACCTTGGTTCTCAAAAACTGAGGGAAATACTTACGCTACTTTGCTGCATCACCCTTTCCTCTACAAGGGAAAACCAACGCAGTGCTCAAGAGGTAGCACGACATGCATCGGCTTGGTCTAACATGTACGACCAGTTACATCACTGACTTGTGCGACCGCATTTGAGCAGTGTAGTACTCTCTATCTTAGTTTACAAGTCTTGCACGTGTACCTAGGTCATTAATTTGACCAACTTAATAAGAGGCATACATTATGAAAAATATATCATTAAAAAATTCAAATATTCTATTTTTAATGATATATTTTTTATGTTAAACAATTTATTTTATATAAGTTACATTGATGACCTAGATACACATGCAAGCCTTGTAAACTGAGATGGAGGGAGTACTTGAAATTTATGTTCCACTAAACTCATCGGTAACCGTTTCGGGCCTCGAAGCCAAAACCATCAATTAATCTTTACCTTGTTCCCATCACATTCCAAAGTACTAGTGCTATAATTAAGTGCAAGCCTGCTTACACCTACTAGTATGTACCAAACCTGAACGTGTTCCCACTATGCAGGTTTTAGTACTAGTGCTAGTACTTAGGATATAAAAAGGGGAACTACCTAACCGAAAATTACTCTACCTTCCTCCTCATAAGTCCTTCTTCTTCGTCCATCCTTGCTTCTGAAGCGAGCAAGACATCCTTTGAACGTCGTGAAAGAACGGGTGTAGATGACGTCGAACTCATCGCTGTTGATGGTTATAACCTTGTAATCACCGCTGATCATGGAGATTTGGGATACCATGGATTTGGGAGGAGGGTTAGGATTAGTGGAACTGCCGTAATGTGAAAGGACGGGGCGACTAGGAGCGAACTGTCGTAATGTTAAAGGACGTCCGTGGGACGAGTAGGAGTGAACTGCCAGCGGTTTTTTGATTGTAAAAATGCAGAGTGGGGCGTGCGAACGGCAGGGTAGTGGCTTGCCTGGTGTATAAATGGATTCATGCACAGTACTATGGGGGCTCAATTAGATGTCATGTCTACTCGACGCCCAATTAAATGGCTTTTGATGTCATGTCAAGCGTCGGGAAAATTACAGGTGATACGAAGCTTTCCATTCTCCCATGATACAGGCTTCCGAGAGCCCTTGGATCTGAGATCGAATGGTTGCATGGCGTGATTCTAGACCTATGGGTGAATATCCTATCCTGGAGGGTTATTCTGCAAATTTTCAGCAACTTCACATGCGACTGTTCGATCTCAGATCCAAGGGCTGCCAGCAGCCCTTATCATGGTCGCGCCTACCACGACCGCTGCCTCGCTCGCGCCCTTGGAGATATAACACGGGGTGTTAGGCTATCTGATGTTGGCATGTCATACATAGTCATCACTTAGTCACTCATACAACAAGGTTAGCTATAAGGTTGGCTATAAGAGTATTTTTTTACTTCTCTCTATCTCTTTCTTCGTAGTATTTATTGCATTTGCCAAGGAGTGACCTCTTCCAATGAAATGGTGCTTAGATGAGGTGCTAAGGGCATTAAATGGCTTAGCAACTCAAGTCCCCAATGCATAGGTGCTTAGTTTTTTTGCTAAGTTTGCTTCATTTAATTAGCTATAGACTCAAAATTGTCTTTTCACCTAGGTACACGCGCTTAGCACCGTTTCTTCCTGGGGTCACCAAACTAGTCTCTCTCTTCTTAATTAGCCACATCAGACTTTATGCCTATGTGGTAGGCTTAGCACCTGTACGAGCAAGTACAATAGTGGGCTATAAGCATGCTTACATGGCATTTTGCATATGTGGAGGAAAGAGGCAAGGAAAAAGTGGAGGAGTGGGCTCTCATGCAAGAGCCAGCCTCTACATGGCGGAGCATTGGGAGAGGCACCTCTATACCATGGAGGTGGTCAGGAATCAGGAGACTCACGCCGGTCGTAGCGCCGCAGTTAAAATGATAATGGCAAGTCAAATCATGGGGCCCCACCTGTCCAGCAGTAACTCGCTGTCAAGCCACACAACCCTATGTTTGCAGCAGCCTACTCCCTCATCTTCCCGCGTCTCTGTCGAACCGACTAGGCGGAACTGCCCCGCCTACCGCGCGGGAAAAGCCCCGCCCTCGACTTTTAAATAGTACAGTATACTAATTTTGTATCCATGGATTGCGCCATGGAGCAAAGCCTCAAGAAAACGGCAGTACACATGTACGGAGTATACAACACGCCTGTCGCGTTCGAATCGCACCCCAGACGGTCGGTTGGTCTGGCACAACGCTCTCCAAATGGAACACACATCATATTGCGTTTGCACACACAGGAGGGACCGCAATTGAGAACCGACCATAGGCACACACCCCGGCCCCGCAAGTTGGGTTAGTTAATTGAAGAGAGAGACGCGCGATAGTACTAGAGAAGTGTTGTACAGACGTTGGTGCCTGGACGATCCCTGCATGACACGGAAGATCAGTTCGTCCATGCATGTGACCAGACACCAGCAGACACGCCTGGATTGGCTATCGTCTACATATCGTGCAGGCTGTGTTGTACATGGCTGTAGTTCTGAAGAGAAATCTAAAAAGAAGTTTCTTGTCATCTCACAATATTAGGTGTCATGTGCTTCGGATCACTGCGAGGGTTAAATAGCGACAACTGAGTTCCTCCAAGGCGCTGGTCATTGGGGGCACATGCACGAAGACTACTCGGCTGCCATCTAGGTCAAGCCGACTATGTTAATTAGAACATCTATCGATGTAATCCCTTTCTACAAGTTTATCTTTAATTTGAGCTTTGATCCTCGTCTAGTTTGTCCGTCGTGATCATGTTGTCTCCTTTGGATAGTGAGGTTATGGTTTCTTGTCATGTGGCATTTTTCGTGTTATATGTTATAATCTGGTGCTTCAGATCAAAATGATGACAACTGCGCCTCCGGGGCACGTGCATGAAGACTTATCGACAGTCATTGACGAGCTCAAGCCGGCTCCGGTAGACAAAAGAAAACTAGTACTCCACTATATAGGAAGGATCCTCCGCCCTTGCTTGCTAGTGTTGCTCTCTTCACACTATCTCGTCCTCTCTAGATCTAAACACGACAGTGGTGGCCACACACTCTCTCTGCTCACCGCTGGTCACAGATCCAGCCGAATCCTCTCCGCCGAGGAAGGTGAGAAGGTGCAACATTCACGCGGTTGTCCTCGGCGATGGCACTTACCCACTGCCGGTGCTCCCATCAACATGCTTTGCCATTCTCTCTCAAGCACCGCTGGCTAGGGAGGGCCTCTGACCCCTTCTTCATCGCTGTCGTAGTGTGAGCAGATCCGGCCTCCTGCTGCCCACCTAGCGACATCCCGGTGACCCTCGGGTATAACTTCCTTCGAAACCGGCCTTGCTCTACTTCCCGAGCTCCTGACGTCGCAGAATTTGTATCTTTTACTATTTCTCAGGCCCCCTCGTAGATATGATCAATCGACTGTTCGAAAGCCACCTAAATTTTTACTGTTAAGAGGCAAAACTAGTTCATGCACTCGAATCTAGTACTACTTGGTTCAAACAAGGAAGAAAGGGGGTGGGGTGGGGGAGATTAGTTACCTGAATCTAGGACTTGGTCGAAAGAGAAAATAATGGGGGCGAAAAGTAGCAGAGACTGGCTATCCAATTGGTCGCTTGGTCTAATAGGGAAATAAAGGGAAACACAATACAAAATCAATATAAACATGATCTATTGGTTGAAAAAGGAAAGAAAGTGTGGACTGGGGGACAAGTCAACAGAGTAAGTCCAGCACTAGATTTTCTAGCCTCACACAGTATAAGGTGGCTATACCGAACAAAAATTGGACCAACCCAGATATCCTGTCCTGATGTTTGTTGCCCCGAGCTACTCTTATGAAATGCCACTGGTAAAATGTAGTAGTCACACTGTTAAAAGTAAGGACACATTAAACCAATGTTGTTTTCAATCTAATGCCTTCAGTAATATGAATCAATGGCACTTTTTTCATATCCTGCTAGATTTCCCATTAAGATAAGTTGCTTCTTTTCATTAGAAATGCAACTGTCCTGGTCAGCCTACTCTCCTGTGCCCAAATACCAACTCTGTAGTAGCTGTTAATGTAATGTTGCTGGTAAAATGAAGCAATGGCACCATTAAAGTAATGCCATATTTAACGGTTGTCATAGTTAATCATAATTCCCACACTAATATCTAGAAATGCTGCTGCTTTAGAAATTGCTACTGTCCTTGTAGGATTGCCATTCAGATAAGGAACATGCTTCTTTTCATTTGATGTATGTTTCATCACTTGTTAGTCACCCTCTTTTCCACCTTTTTTGTGCAAACAGAGATACACATTTCACGATTGATCTTAGTTGAACTGCACAAATGATATCCAAATTATAGTTGAACATTCGAGGAGCTTCACAACCAACCGTGATGTTTCTCAATTCTATTGCAAATAATGAAGAAGAAGCTCTGTGGGTTTCGTTTTCTGATGGAAATGGAACCGGGGCTGGAACCCTTTTCTTAAAAAAATGAAGAAGAAGCTGCTAGCTCATGGGACATTGCTTCACTTTAGGTGAACTGCACCAAAAGGTCCCATGAATTGAATCATTCATGTTGGTGACTGGTGTCATCCCTTCTACGATGGTGTTGACTGCAGATATGGTTCCCATCACGAGGTATGTTCCTTTTTGGTCTGACCATTTGCCAAAGATCCTACATGTTGAGTCTGCTCTTGTGCTACTGTTTTGGCACTGTCATGATAAAGCATTAATGTTATTATTTTGCACCTTAATCTAGTGGCACTATTAATTTGAGGCAATGTTTTGGCACTGCTAGTGCCACTGATTTATATATATATATATATATATATATATATATCGAAAGAGGCGGTTCCCTCCGATTTCATTAAAGAAACCCAACCATAGAGAACCATTATCCGACAACATCTCAGTGTAAACGGGCAGTTATGCAACTACTATTAGAACGAACTAAGTACTAGCAGGAGACAAGTTCGCCACATAAGTGATACGTCCATTTTGCATCATGCTTTTATATCGATATTTATTGCATTATGGGCTATTATTACACATTGTGTCACAATACTTATGCCTATTCTCTCTTATTTTACAATATTAACATAAAAAGGGAGAATGCCTGCAGCTGGGATTCTGGGCTGGAAAAGGAGCAAATATTAGAGACCTATTCTGCACAGCTCCAAAAGTCCTGAAACTTCATGGAAGTCATTTTCAGAATATATAAAAAATACTGAGCGCAAGAAGTTCCAGAGGGGGGCACACCCTAGATACGAGGGGGCCCTACACCCTTGGGCGTGCCCCCTACCTCGTGGGCCCCCTGGTGGCCCTCCGATGCCCATTTTCTACTATATGGAGTCCTTCGTTGAGGAAAAAATCATAAGCAAGCTTTCGGGACGAGACTCTGCCGCCACGAGGCGGAACCTTGGCAGAACCAATCTAGGGCTCTGGCGGAGCTGTTCTACCAGGGAAACTTCCCTCCGGGAGGGGGAAATCATCACCATCGTCATCACCAATGATCCTATCATCGGAAGGGGGTCAATCTCCATCAACATCTTCACTAGCACCATCTCCTCTCAAACCCTATTTCATCTCTTGTATCCAATTCTTGTCTTCAAGTCTGGGATTGGTACCTATGGGTTGCTAGTAGTGTTCATTACTCATTGTAGTTGATGCTAGTTGGTTTATTTGGTGGAAGATCATATGTTCAGATCCTATATGCATATTAATACCCCTCTGATTATGAACATGAATATGCTTTGTGAGTAGTTACATTTGTTCTTGAGGACATGGGAGAAGTCTTGCTATTAGCAGTCATGTGAATTGGGTATTCGTTCGACATTTTGATGAGATGTATGTTATCTCTCCTCTAGTGGTGTTATGTGAATGTCGACTACATGACACTTCACCATTATTTGGGCCTAGAGGAAGGCATTGGAAAGTAATAAGTATATGATGGGTTGCTAGAGTGACAGAAGCTTAAACCCTAGTTTATGCATTGCTTCGTAAGGGGCAGATTTGGATCCATATGATTCATGCTATGGTTAGGTTTACCTTAATACTTTTGTTGTAGTTGTGGATGCTTGCAATAGAGGTTAATCATAAGTGGGATGTTTGTCCAAGTAAGGGAAGAACCCAAGCACTGGTCCACCCACATACCAAATTATCAAAGTACCGAACGCGAATCATATGAACGTGATGACAACAACTTGACGATAATTCCCATGTGTCCTCGGGAGCGCTTTCTTCTATATAAGAGTTTGTCCAGGCTTGTCCTTTGGTACAAAAAGGATTGGGCCATCTTGCTGGACTTTATTTACCTTTGTTACTTTTTGCTCGTTACGAATTATCTTATCACAAAACTATCTGTTACCTATAATTTCAATGCTTGCAGAGAATAGCTTGCTGAAAACCGCTTATCATTTCCTTCTGCTCCTCGTTGGGTTCGACACTCTTACTTATCAGAAGGACTACGATAGATCCCCTATACTTGTGGGTCATCAAGACTCTTTTCTGGCCGTTGCCGGGGAGTGAAGCGCCTTTGGTAGGTGGAATTTGGTAAGGAAAAATTTATATAGTGTGCTGAAATTTACTGTCACTTCTTACTATGGAAAATAATCCTCTGAGGGGTTTGTTCGAGGTATCTTCACCCTGACCAGTAGAGCAAAGAGTTGCTCCCCAACCTACTGAAACTATTAAACCCACTGAAAATGAAAATGTCTACTTTGAAATTCCTTCGGGTATGATAGAAAAACTGCTAGCTAATCCTTTTTCAGGAGATGGAACATTACATCCTGATGAGCACTTAATATATGTGGATGAAGTTTGTGGATTATTTAAGCTTGCAGGTATTGCCCATGATGTTATCAAGAAGAAGGTATTCCCTTTATCTTTGGAGGGAGACACATTGACATGGTATAGGCTATGTGATGATATGAGATCATAGAACTACAAACGATTGAAATTGGAATTTCATCAGAAGTTTTATCCTATGCATCTTGTTCATCGTGATCATAATTATATATATAATTTTTAGCCTCACGAAGGAGAAAGCATCGCTCAAGCTTGGGGAAGGCTCAAATCAATTCATGCCCCAATCATGAGCTCTCAAGAGAAATGATTATCCAAAAAATTTATGCTCGGCTTTCTGATAACAATCGCACCATGCTCGATACTTCTTGTGCTGGCTCTTTTATGATGAAGACTATTGAATTCAAATGGGATTTATTGAAAAGAATTAAACGCAACTCTGAAGATTGGGATCTCGACGAAGATAAGAAGTCAGGTATGACACCTATGTTTGATTGTGTTAAATCTTTTATAGATACTGATGTTTTCCATAAATTTAGCAATAAATATGGACTTGACTCTGAGATAGTAGCTTCTTTCTGTGAATCTTTTGCTACTCATGTTGACCTCCCTAAGGAGAAGTGGTTTAAATATCATCCCCTATCGAAGTAAAAGTAGTTGCACCTATTAAAGTTGAAGAAAAGACTGTCACTTATAATGATCCTATTATTCCTACTGCTTATGTTGAGAAACCACCTTTTCCTGTTAGGATAAAAGATCATGCTAAAGCTTCAACTGTGGTTCGTAAAAGCAATATTAGAACCTATACACCTCCTGAGCAAGTTAAAGTTGAACCTAATATTGATATTGTTAAGGATCTCTTGGCTGATAATATTGATGAGCATGTTATTAATTTCTGTGATGAAACTGCTAGAATTGCTAAACCTTGTGCTAAAGATAAACATAGACCCATGGTAGGCATGCCTGTTATTTTTGTTAAAATAGGAGATCATTGTTATCATGGCTTGTGTGATATGGGTGCTAGTGCTAGTGCAATACCTATTGACCTATACAAAGAAATTATGCATGATATTGCACCTGCTAAGTTAGAATAAATTGATGTCACCATTAAACTTGCCAATAGAGATACTATTTCACCAATGGGAATTGTTAGAGATGTTGAAGTATTGTATGGGAAAACTAAATATACTGCTGATTTTCTTGTTCTTGGTTCCCCACAAGATAGCTTTTGTCCCATTATATTTGGTAGACCCTTCTTGAACACAATTAATGCTAGGATAGACTGCAAAAAGGATGTTATTACTATTGGTTTAGGTGATATGTCTCATGAGTTCAACTTTTCTAAATTTCGTAGACAACACCGTGAAGAGGAATTGCCTAGTAAAGATGAAATTATTGGTCTTGCTTCTATTGCCGTACCTCATAGTGATCCTTTATAACAATATTTGCTAGACCATCAAAATGATATGTTTATGAGTGAAAGAAGGGAAATAGATGAGGTGTGCTTTAAACAGGGACCTATTCTGAAACATAACTTGCCTGTTGAAATCTTAGGGGATCCTCCTCCACCCAAGGGTGATCCCGTGTTTGAGCATAAACCATTGCCTGATACTCTTAAATATGCTTATCTTGATGAAAAGAAGATATATCATGTTATTATTAGTGCTAAACTTTCAGAGAAGGAGGAAGAAAAATTATTGAAAACTCTGAAGAAGCACCGTGCTGCTATTGGATATACTCTTGATGATCTTAAGGGCATTAGTCCCACTCTATGTCAACACAAAATAAATTTGGAAAAAGATGCCAAACCAGTTATTGATCACCAACGACGACTAAATCCTAAGATGAAAGAAGTGGTAAGAAAAGAAATACTAAAGCTCCTTGAGGCAGGTATAGTTTATCCCGTTGCTGATAGTCAGTGGGTAAGTCCTATTCATTGTGTTCCTAAAAAGGGAGGTATTACTGTCGTTCCTAATGATAAAGATGAATTGATTCTGCAAAGAATTATTACAGGTTATAGGATGGTAATTGATTTCCGCAAATTAAATAAGGCTACTAAAAAAGATCATTACCCCTTACCTTTCATTGATCAAATTCTAGAAAGATTATCCAAGCATACACATTTTTGCTTTCTAGATTGTTATTCTGGTTTCTCTCAAATACCTGTGTCAGCCGATGATCAATCTAAGACCACTTTTACTTGCCCTTTCGGTACTTTTGCTTATAGACATATGCCTTTTGGTTTATGTAATGCACCTGCTACCTTTCAAAGATGCATGATGGCTATATTTTCTGATTTTTGTGAAAAGATATGTGAGGTATTCATGGATGATTTCTCCGTTTATGGATCCTCTTTTGATGATTGCATAAGCAACCTTGATCGAGTTTTGCAGAGATGTGAAGAAACTAACCTTGTCTTGAATTGGGAGAAATGCCACTTTATGGTTAATGAAGGTATTGTCTTGGGGGACAAAATTTCTGAAAGAGGCATTGAAGTCGATAAAGCTAAAGTTGATGCTATTGAAAAGATGCCTTGTCCCAAGGACATCAAAGGTATAAGAAGTTTCCTTGGTCATGCCAGTTTTTATAGGAGGTTCATTAAAGACTTCTCAAAAATTTCTCGGCCTCTGACTAATTTATTACAGAAAGATATACCGTTCGTCTTTGATGATGATTGTGTAGAAGCATTTGAAATACTTAAGAAAGCATTGATCTCTGCACCTATTGTTCAGCCACGTGATTGGAATTTACCTTTTGAAATTATGTGTGATGCTAGTGATTATGCTGTAGGTGTTGTTCTAGGGCAAAGAATTGATAAGAAATTAAATGTTATTCAATATGCTAGTAAAACTCTATACAATGCCCAGAGAAATTATGCTACAACTGAAAAAGAATTCTTAGCAGTTGTATTTTCTTGTGATAAGTTCAGACCTTATATTGTTGATTCTAAAGTAACTATTCACACGGATCACACTGCTATTAACTATCTTATGGAAAAGAAAGATGTTAAACCTTCACTTATTAGATGGGTTCTCCTCCTACAAGAATTTGATCTGCATATTATTGATAGAAAGGGAGCTGAGAACGCCGTTGCAGACAACTTGTCTAGGTTAGAAAATGTTCTTGATGACCCACTACCTATTGATGATAGCTTTCCTGATGAACAATTAAATGTCATAAATGCTTCTCACACTGCTCCATGGTATCACTACAAAAAAATACAATTTTGTGATGATACGTGTTTGTCACAGTAGGTCGCGTTTTCTGTCATGCATGTACATCCATGACAAATTTATGACAGAATCAAGATAGTCATACCCGTGCTGTCGTAGAAGTGTTCCATGACATTGCCAAAATTATCATCACAAAAGTGTCCACTTCCATGACGATAAATCGCGCATCACAGAAGTGCTTTCGTCAAGGGTGACCGACACATGGCATCCACCGTAACGGAACGCTGTTAAGCTATCGGGTCCGGTTTTGGATCCGATAACCCGTTAACAGCCCCGGCCAATGGGAAATTTCCACGTGTAAAATTCTTATTGGCTGGAAGAAACACATGTCAGCTTGTCAGTGGGTCAGATAGGCGCCTATGATATGTGGACACGTGCCACGGCCCACCACTGGCCCATTTAGCTTACAAAGCCGGCCCGTTTGACTTGGTCAAAAGTTAACGGGCTGACCCATGAAAAGCCTGTTAACGGTCTCTTTGCAAATAGCCCATTTTACGGCCCGTTAACTCACGACCCATTAGGCCCTAAAGGAAATCGGCCCAACAACATCATGTGGGCCGTCGAATATAACACCAGCCCATTTCACTTTCAGCCCATGTATGGCCCACGACGTCTTTTCGCCCATATGAGGCCTTCGTATCTTTCGGCCCTTTACAGGCCCACGGTGACTCTAGCCCATAATGAACAGTAATTTTCTTTATACCCGTTAACGGCCCGTGATTTACATGGGCCGTTTCCAGCCCGTGTTAGCTTTCGGCCTCTTGATGGCCCATACGTTCTTGGGCTCCTTTTCGGCCCTCGATTACTTCCGGCCCGTTACTGGCATATTCCCCTAAAGGGCCAAATTCGGCCCATGGCAAGAGTCGGCCCGTTACTAGGTTGTTCCCCTAATGGGCCAAATTCGGCCCATGGCAAGAGTCAGCCCGTTTCTGGCCTGTTACCCTAATGGGCCAAATTCGGCCCATGGCAAGAGTCGGCCCATTTCTGGCCTGTTAACCCATTGCGCCGTTTCCAGCCCGTCCTATATTCTGGCCCATTAATGACCCGTTATGCCTGTGACAGAATTAAGCCTTTGCTGTCCTACGGCCTGTTAACGGCCTATTACCGTGCTGGGCCGATACCAATTACGCCCGATTACGGCCCATGTAGACCCATTTATCCGACGGCCCGACGCCCACCGATTAAAGGCCCATTTATCGACGGCCCGTAGGAGGCCCATGGATCCTACGGCCCATATATGGCCCATGGTAGTTGCAGCCACTAGCAAACCAAGGAAAAAGAAGACTAGGAAATAAATAAGGCCGAAACTAGCGCTAGGCCATTAAGGCGATTGCACAGATTACATCCACTCAGCATCAAAGATCACCACCAGTGCAAATATAGGGAACACCCTACACTATACAAAAATGGCTTGCTGTTTTCTTCAGCCGGTGGCTGCACGTTAAGAATAAATTTTGTTTCGCACCAAAACAAATTACAACTATATAACAAAAGGAAGGTTGGCATAAAACTTAACAATATAGCAGATAAATGCACCACCAGAAGTTCAGAAGCTCAGGTCATTTGACCTGACTGTTACGTTTTCATGCTGTATTGTCCAATGGAGCACCATAAACCTCGCCTTCATTTCCCCTAGGCTCCTGAACAACATAGCAAATGTCTGATAGTCTGGTTTCAAAACCATGCATATCTTGACGACATTAAGCAATGTTTCTCCTTGTTTCACAAAGGGTCTCTGTTAGGGAATGGACTTGTGTCTGGAGTGCAGATACAACATTGCTTTGAGCTTGCATATCCTGATCATGAGGCAGTTTGGATGATATTGCCTTAACAACCAACCCAATATTACGCAGGAACGTGCTTTTGGCACTGTTAGTGGACAGGTACTGACCCACTACAACAAGAGCTGACATTGCGGTTATAGTTTCCTCGCCACCTTCAGAAGGTGGCGGTTCCACAATTTTTTCCATAGCTCGCTGAAAAGTTGAGATTTTACATTAGTAGTACCAGAACAGAAGATATTAAGGAGGCAGCAAAACCAAACAAAATAGCTTTGTTCTATATATAGAACTTATTCTGGTGAATCCATGTAAAATAATAGTTGTATTTTATTGCAAAGTACATAATAAAACCAGGTTCCAAACATATGACCATGTACCATCGCTAATGTATTGTCTATTTCTTGACATTGTATTGAGGGCTAAGGATAAAGAGACGAAGTTTATAAAACGGTAAGCATAGTATGACATCATTCATATCACAAAACAACTGAGAATAGACAAACAGGCAATTGTAACGTTGTGTGGGCAAGTCCATCATGGAACTAGATTACATGTCAAGATCAAAGGAACATCACTCCTCTCATTTAAACCTTGTAAGGTGCAATGATACGCTAAGACAATTGTGTATACAATTGAAAAGAGTAATAGACATTGGCTGCAAACCATGCAGTTCAAGGCACAAGTCAGAGTAAGTAGTAGTTAAAAGGCATGAGGATTAAGGACTTACAACAACGACTTTGACTGGTGTAGTCATGCCCTTCTTCTTGCTGGTGTGACAGTCCTTGAAGATTTCCACATCATTTGGTTCAGGTACTTTTTGGTCCTTGCGGGCTTTCCTCTGCATTTGGAACAAGTCAATATAGATCTGATAATATGGTACAACGAAAAGAGTGAAACATCAGCTAATTACAAGAGCATCGCAGTGTGCAATATAGCTACGAGATCCTGTCGTCTGTTGGAATTTCACTTTCATACGGTTGGCCTTGTTCTTTGAACAGTTCACCTACAAGAAGATAGATTTGTGTGGCACATGCGTAAATAGGACTTCAACATGTGATCTGATGACATATATATATAATGTACCTAATAATTCGGATCGGACCAGTGTTTAACGAGGCCTCTCCAGTCTTCATCAGATATATTTTCCACTCGAGATGTTTGGGCAAGTTCATTATTAGCCTTGCCTTCAAAGTGAGTTTTCCTCAAGTTATACCGATACTGTCGCATAGCAGACTTGAAAACATGGGTGCAAGCTTGTCTGGTTGCATCATCTTGGCTATCCAACTTGAACCTCATCTGTTGAAAATTATGGGAGTCTCATTATCAGCAACTTAGAATGTATTGGACAGAGCAAGACGATATTACTAGTTTCCATACATAACCATACTTACAGATAAATGGTCGAGGAAGGTGTTGAACTGGGTTTCATCTTTGTCATTCCTGTACTGAATCCATGTTGGGAGGATACGTACATGACACCTAACAGCAACCGTTGCCTCTGATACTAACCTGGCTGACTCTGTAGCATCACGTGGACTTTTTAAACCTGCCTCAAAACGGATCTCCATTCTTCCTCCTATAGATTTAGTTAGCCTATCGAGCAATATCCCTGATGTTTGTTTCCTCTTGCGCCTAGGTGCTAGTCAAACAACAAACATAGGAAGTGTTAGTGTACATCAAATTGTGAGACTACATATAAAGAAGCATGCAACTGTAACTTGACTCCAGCAACTACCTTATTGTTGTTGAAGCTCACAAGGTTCATCTGATATTGCCAACTCGTCTTGTGTCAAGAGTGCTTGGGAAGTAGTGTCAGGTGGCAAGGGAGCTTGGGAACGTGCCGCTAGCTCAGTTGACGCACGAGTAAGTCGTGCAGCTGGTAGTACCGTGGTAGGTGTTGCAAGAACTAGGGCTGTCTCTGCTTGTTTGGTGGCAGCTATTTGTTTCTGTTTGGCTTTTTTTGCAACTCATGTAGCATGGGATGCCGTGTTTGTAGAATTTTCCGCTGGACTTTGACCTTCTATTGCACCATCAGTACCAGCAGAATCTACAGGGTTCATCCGCTTCTCATTCCCTGCCATTCTGTGTTTCTTCCTCTTTCTCTGTGCCATGTTAAGTCAAGCCGACAAGAAAATGAATAAAATTTAGTTTTTCGGAACAAATTGATGCATGATGCAGATGAACTGAACTTTGATGTTAGACAACCACATGATAGGAGGATGTAATATGTATGAAAAGCAGGACGGAAGAGATAACCAGAACTATGATGTGTAAACTAAGAAGAAGACATTTCACCAAATTAGAAGCAATGCAATGGAAGGTAGACACCATATGAAAGATGCTACAAATATCGCTCTGCCAAGTTAATAGTGTCTCATCATAAATGGCGTTTAAACAAATGTGAAGCAGTACAAGAAATAAATCATATGCAAGATGCAAACGACATCACACTACCATGTTAGAGGTCTCTCGTCATTAGCGCAATTGCATATTCACAGCATTGCATATTCACAGCTTATGATGTGTAAACTAAGGAGAAGGCATTTCAACAAATTATAAGCAATGAAAGCTAGACACCATATGAAAGATGCAACAAATATCACTCTACCAAGTTAAAATTGTCTCGTCATAAGTGCCATTTCAACAAATTAGTAGTACAAGCTAGAAAAGAATGTGAGATGTAACCTATATCACACTCCGAAGTCAAAAGTTTCTTATGATAAGTGATTGTTGCAGGTTACACAACAGTACTAATTTGATGTAAGAACATGGTGTGATAGACAGATATTGTATGTTCTACAAACAGGAACACGTGTCTTATTCAAGTATAATGTGTAAACTAAGCAGATGGAATTCAACAAAATTAGAAGCAATACAAGCTAGACATCACACATGACATGCAACCACATATAACAGTGCAAGTTAGAGGGAGCACCAGTGATGCTGCACTAGGGGAGACGTGCTCATCATAAACACAGCTTTGTTGAGTGTCTATGCATGTGTTGTCTTGGAAATCATCTTGGGGGTGTGGAGCAGTAGAAACTGTAGAGGCCCTCCGTTCGGAAGGAGCACCTTTATCCGCTGCCTTGCTAACTTCCTTCCGCTTTATTGATTTTGAATTGTCAAGTAAAACTGACAAGAAAAAGCAATAAAATTCTCTCTTCAGAACTCATTCATGCATGATACTGACAATCACTACTTTGATGTAAGGCAAACACATGATACCAGGATGGAATATGTACGAAAAACAGGACGACAAGGCATGTTCACAACTGTTTGTGTAAACTAAGCAGAAACCATTCTAGCAAATAAGAAGCAATGCAAGCTAGACACCACATGAAAGATGCAACCAATATGACTCTGCCAAGTTAAAAGCGTCCCATCATAAATGGAATTTCAACAAATTAGAAGCAGCGCATGCTATAAATCATATGAAAGATGCAACTAATATCGCACTGCATATACTAAAGGTGTCTCATCATGTTGATAGATGCGGGATACAAAAAAACAATAGTTTTATGTAAGGACATGCTTAATAGACAGATGTACTATGTACTAAATACAGGAAGGCATGTCACATTAACATGTATAATGTATAAACTAAGCAGACTAGCACATGCAGTTTAACCAGATTGGAAGAATTACAATCTAGACACCATATGCAACATGCAACCACATATCACGCTGCCAAGTTAGAGCAAGCACCTGCGATGCTAGTGTAGGGGAAATGCTGTAATCAACTACAGAGCTACGCTCACTATCTTCATCTAGCATTTCTGTTTCTTGAGAATCATGTCGGGAGGCTGACGCTGCATTCTTTAAATGAGTAGTAGTCCCCTTGCCTGCCTGCCTCGTCATAAGTGATTGATGAGGGATACATAAGAACATTAGTTTGATGTAAGAACATGGTTAATACACAGATGTACTAGTATGTACCAAAAATAGAAAGGCATGTCATATTCAAAGGTATAATGTGTAAGCTAAGCAGATGCAATTTAACCAAATTGGAAGCAATACAAGCTAGACATCCGGCTGGGGTGGTGAGCATGATCATCTAGGACCTGAGAGACTGGTGGGAGGCGGGCTGCTTCGCCACCATCGTAGCTTTTTAGTTGGCTTCCAGGTGATGCCTATCTTTGCTGGGCTTGTCACTGGCTCAGCCAGTGCCCTGACTAGCTATTTGTCTTCTGGTGCTCATAGGATGGTGGTTCATGTAAAAAATATCTTTCCTTATCTTACCGAGTTCGGCCTTTCGAATACAAGCTAGACACCATATGCAACGTGCAACCACATATGACACGTGAAGTTAAAGCAAGCACCTAGGTTGGTGGTTCACGGAGAGCGAGATCATCAACTCCAGAGCTACGTTCCTCGTCTCCATTTGCTGACACTACACCCTTTAAAAGCCTTGAAACATTTTTAGCCTAGCCGCGTACCACGCTGGAGCGACTTCTCTCTATTCTTTTCTGCTTCTGTCAAGGCAAGGTCTGAAATACCCTTGCATAAAAACACAATAGTGAGAGTAAGGGTGAAGTGTGTGCAGAACTAGTGCACTGTAAAAGTAGCAGATAGCAGGTGGCTGAAAAATAAATGACAGGAGACATATGATAGCTCTACAACATTGCATGGCAAACAAAATTAGATTCTACTCCGTATGTTTTTGTAATATATGAGCACAGGAACTGCAGGTACCCCTCCAGCACACCACCACATGTGGTCATATCTAAGATAACAGTCAACTAAAAATAAATAGGTCAATCGATTTTTTAATGAACCGTCCGATCTATAAGGAACGGGCAGATGGCCTTCGTCTACCTCCCTCCAGTCACTGTTGACGATCTTTCTCGAACTGCCAGCGACCACCGGCCCAGACCCCTGCCTCCGCCGCCCCGCCGTCCCATCGACCTCACACCACCTCCATGCTTGGCAGTGCCCCCAGGCCATCCCTTTAATCCCGGCCGACCTCCAGATCGGTTCCTAGTAGCTCTAGGCCGCACACGCCCCTAAGATAAACACCAAGGCGCTGCTTCCCCGGCGTAATAGGCATACTAGCACCTGTTACGCCGGGGAATGCTTCCGTTAATTGGGAATCAACTGACCAGAAATTGAAATTCAGGGGGGTGACGGACCTCTAGCTAAGGTGAAATAGTATATGAGGAGAAACCTTGTGCATCATGAGTTACTAGGAACATCTAGTATCAATAAGAAGCGGTCAACTAGTGTCTTCTGTGGGATGAATACCGTGCAAGCAAAGACGTAATATTTGCACCAATAAGGGAAGAGGAGTACCTTTTTCTGTTGCTGGTGTGGTCACCTCCACATGTCGCGGCGATCTTCTTCTTTTTACCGGGGAAACCGATGTTCTGGAGGGTGCAGGCTTGGACGAACCCATGTCCAAATTGTTGACTGTGTTGCCGTGGCCGTATGTCGGCGGAGGGGAAGCAGATCCAAGGCGGCGAAGGATGACGTAGCAGGAACAGCTCTGGTGCGGTGGAGGGTGGCGAAGTTGGATTAGCAGCGGTGAGGCGCAGGACGGCGTGGTTGAACTGGCTCGGGTACGGACTGCTCGGCCTCGGCTTCAACTACTAGCCGTGGAGGGCGTTGTGGTTGAGGTTGCGGTGGACGACGACGTCGGGGTATCGGCTCCGGCGTGATGGAGGAGGGCGGTGGTTGATGGGTGGGATGGTGTGGCGGATGGAGGACGCCGGGGTTTCACGGCTGGTGGAGAGGTAGTTTTGGCGCCCACGAAGTACGAATGGGGAATAAGACGGGTGGGCGGGGGGGGGGAACCATGTTTCGGTCTAGGATGCGCTTGTTTTTGGCTCTTTTGAACAGAAGATGGGACGCGCTTGTTTGAAATTTGGGGAAAGTACAAACTTTGCCCTCCTCTTAAATTTCGGACCTACTACGGGTCGGGGGTAGGATGGTAATCCCAGGTGTCCCAAATAGTTGGTGGGAGTGATTTTGGCCGCGCGCATGTGTGCTTAGGCGGCCATTGTGTATGAATGTTTTTCGGATGCGGTTGCGTGGCGTCTAGATGAAGCTATAAACCTACCCCGGTTTAGACCTTTGGACGTCGGGCCGGTAGGTTTCACGGGTCGGAGTTATTAGAAAAGTAATTTCCTTGTACTACCAAACATTGGTCTCATGCCGTTTCGGGCGAGTAGAGGCTCTTTTGGCGCTTCGTTCGAAATTTTGAAACACAAGCATTCACGTTTAGAGTACTCTTGAACTATGAGGATTGACCTAAATAGACAACGAAATATTTGACCTTGTATGTTTGAAAACCTCATTAAATTATCCGCTTCTTTTTGAAATTTTGACACTTGAAAATCCTATAACTACGATTATTTTGGAATGGAGGAGCTAAATTTGAATCTATTTTGTACACGACTACATATGTTATTATGTACAAAATCAGAGAAAAGATTGGTGCCCCCATAATTTAGGAATGGTTTACAAATGCCATGATATCAAATTCAAATAATTGAATGGACTTCATGTTGAATTTGATTTTTTAAACCACCTTAAGTTGAATTCAAATGTATGCTAGTTCATAGGTAGCTATTTATAATGTCCACTGTGTAACTTTCGTATGTATAATGTGCTTTACACACACAACATGAACTATACTCACGTTTATATTCGATTGCTAAAGCGATGCATTGTCTGGAGTTCAAAATACTAACTATGTGGATCAATTGTGTCGAATAATAACATAGACATGCTCAAATTCGATAGAATCTAGATGTCTGATGGATCAATGACCGCTCCTTACGCGAATTGCAAATATCATGATCCCATCCTAATATTTGGATACAATTTATATCTTTAATCAATGTGTAGAGCAGTCTTTTACGTGTAGTTTCACTCTCTATCGGTGGTCTCTCACACATGCTCACACACTCTCTCCCGAGGTGTCTTTCTCGCACACATGCTCTAGATATATCCCTCCCTCCCTCTCGTAACCATTTACAACTGTTTTCACTAACCTTTATCACAAGCACTCTTCCTCTCGCAAACATACACACGCACAATCCTCATCGACCCTTTCTATATACATGGACCTGCCTACATGTCTCATGTACGCACGTTATCTTTATGCCTGTCTCTCATGCATTGTCTCACACCTTCCTAATCGACGAGTATGATTCTAGCAGAGCATTCTGTAGGATGCCCCTTAAAGTTAGGTTGGATGAATAGTAATATCAGAGATAAAGGGATTACCTTAGTCCAAGAACCTAGGGTTACAAATCCTAGCCGGCTTTGTCAGTGGACACAGAGTCCTTCACAGTTCTGCTATCTTTGTCTTGTACGACTAGTCATCCATGGGTCTTCCTAAATGCGTCATGGGCCGACCAATGTGGCACAGGACGGAACCGAACGAAGGGCCTCACCTCGACCCACCGGACCTCACGCGGTGACACACCCTCTGCCCCCACGTCTCATTATCTTCTCACACCCACACATACCAACACAAACACCACACACACACAGAAAATTTCTCCTGGTGCCTCTATCCCCCTCCTTGCATATACACACTCAAGGGAATGGAATCTCTTGTCGTGACGTCATATTCGTCTCTCTCTCTAGACCACTCTCATTTCTCGTGCTATCTCTCCCACGCCCCCCGTCAGCCCCTCTATTCATGCCTCTCTCGAATACGTAATACACACACATACCTCTCTAGGCCCCGCCGAATGCATCAACTACACATTCACACATGTTACATCACGTACCCCGTTGATCTAAAAAGCCCTCTCTTCACATTTATTTCGCATACAACATTCCTTTTGAATAAAGTGTGGCCAAAAATTATTTTAGAGTTTCTACATATATACAACATTACAAAGTTATATGGAGGAGTACGGACGCTAATTTGCATTGCATGGTGCCCACAATGATATTTGTTCCACACTGTGAATTTGTATATTTTTATAAACAAGTCATGGCCTTCCCTCGTTCATCCTTTTCTCTCACAAGATAAACAAGTCATACAAATGCATCTTGATGTTACGTGCAACGCACGGGCATCTTGCTAGTAAGAATGAAAACAAACGACAAAAAACTATTTGGACGGTGGTTAGAAGTCATGACCGCGGGCACAGCGGACAAGGTGGCCTTGTATTGGTATGCTGAGCTGTGTGTTTTAACACACATGAGCTGGTGTGGTGATTATACACACGCACGCATGCACACGAACTGCATCCACGCAACACATGCACCCACGCGCGCACGCAACACTCACACGTACACACGCAGCCATGCACGCACGCAACACTCACACGCACGCACACATGCATGCATGCACACACCAGTACACCACATGACCAACACACACTCTCGCACTCACATGCTCAACCTACACATGCATGCGCACACATCAGGCCCTGACACACACATACACAACCAGGTGATTCCCGCGCACGGGTTGGAGCCTTGTCACGCCTACGTAAATTTGTGTTTATCTAACCTTTTGCCTATGCGAACTGACAGGTGGGACCCACAAGGAACGTGGTCAATTTAACTAGTCAACATGGCACCACGCAGACTATTTGGCCGGTCAGCAGAGTGCAATGCGATGCTGAACTGTGAGCAAGTGACCATATAATCACCGCAAAACGTATATAGTGACCGTAATCAGCTTATTTTGAAGTTCGGTGACCGTGTTACGCTTTTCTCACTGTAGGCCCTCCAAAACTACATCTCTACACGTTCTCGCGTGTTACATCTAACAACTATGCATTACAACACTACTACTACACTCTAACACAATAAATCATATGTGTTTTTAGTTTTACTAGATATCATATTGTTACTTATAATTATTCAGTTTGCATACATTAAACTTGCCTTTGAAATGTATGGCCAGTATCATCTACCGCGCGGGAAAAATCCCGCCCTTTCCTGTTTAATCGGGTTTGTATCGATGGATCATGCGAAACAACAAAACTATAGTACTATATAGTACAAGTGACAGTTCACTAGGCCGTCGTGTCATCTACTCCTCCGTCGTAAGAGTGGAGCGCTCACTTTCATAAATCTTCTAGTCCCTTTCGCCGACATGTGGGACATCAAGCTACCGGGTCCACGTGCCATACCGGAATACAGTGCAGAGCAGCCAGGGTGAAGAACCCCAATCATGCGCCGGCGTAGTAATGAGCAATGAGACGTCAAATCACAAAGCTGCACCTTTCCCGCAGTTAAGTTGGAGGGACGAAGCAACCATCATTTCACTCGTTGCTGAATCCACTTCTCCCTCATCTTCTTCAACTTAACCACGTGTTGCTTCTGCCGTTGTTCTGCCTCATGTGGGACGCGGATCGGCTTGGTAAAGCACTGACACGTGGGACCGCATGTTAGCAAACCGCGAGGACAACGTCCTCCGAAAATAAGAAGCCTAATCCTAGACTTACAAAGGGCTACGTAGCTGCTACGTATACTTTCCATCTAATCTATATATGCCCCCCTGATTTTCAGGTGGGGTGGGCCTAATCCTCTCCTTTAATCCAATCAAATAGTCCCACATCACATCAATTCGTAACTTTACGTAAACCATTACGTGGATGTAGCATTGCTCAAATAAGAAACCTCCCCCGCCATCCGCGCGGCAAAATCACCTCCTTTTTACTAATCTTGATTCTATACTTTTTTAGATCAATATAATTGAGATTTGTATAGATAGCACACAGGAGCAAAACCAAGTGGTATGGTTAAGGGCATCCACAATGTGTAGCCAAATGTGAAAATAGCTTTTGGCATCGTGGGAACCATTGTGGACGGTGTTGCCAAAGCCAAAAAGATGGAACCGAAGCTCCCTGATTGATTGATTGAAGGAATAGAAAAATGCAATGTATCTCCTCTTTCTCCCATGCTTGGACGCATGTAGTACAATATAGAGCACAGAGTCTACTCCCCTGTCCCTTCTATCACAAATCACAAAGCAATGAGGCATCAAATCACAAAAGCACGGACGAAGCAACCATCATTTCACTCTTCGCTGACTCCGCTTCTCCATCGTCTTCTTCGAGAAACCATCTCACCGCACTAGTACTCCCTCCAGTCCTTTTTTTTCTGCGTCTAAGAAAATTTCATTTTCCCCGCAATGCTCTGTGCATAGGCATTTTTTCGCTGCTCTTTCCAACCGGGCCCTCCATCCCTTTCCACCGCATGCGTGCCTGCAGTAATCCCATCTCTCTTTCCCATGTGCTTTGCATCTTCCCAAGGCAGAGATAGTTGCTTGCATGCTGAAACAGGAGAGAGAGAGCGATAGGCGCACGCGTGCAGAGAGATGGACAGGGGAGAAAGAGAGAGACGACATGCAAGCATGCGGAAGTGAGAAGGTTGGTTTGCATGGCGCTGCATTAATCAAGCGATGAGGAGTGAGATGGTTAGATCTTTGGTCTTTGGAGAAAAAAATACGCATTAATTGACACGTGAAACGAGGATTTGTATCGATTAAATCTCGCGAAGGAAAACCCCGCCTTTCTTTTTTAACACTAGTACTCCTAGTACGTACGTACTTATCCTGTTTGGGTCTAGGCCTTGCATTGCCAAACTTCGCCACACATTTTTGCCAAGCTTGCCTAAAGTTTTCAAAATGAGAAGGAGGTACACTTGCGCACGGTTGTCGCGGTCGCACCGCACCCTCACACAGTCGCACCTTCACGCCGCGAGTGCACCGCACCCTCACACAGTCACTCCTGCACGCTGCAAACCCAACCAAGGGAACGCACCCTCACTGACACGTGCTGTCGCATGTGAACAAACCAAACTCAGTCATCCTATCGCTGACACATAATTTTCGTTCATAGGGTATGTTTATCCAACCGCATGTTGGGGAGTATCCGTACGGCCCGTGCGGTGGTCTGTTGGGGAAGAAGAAGAGGTGAGGAAGAAGGAGGAAGGAAGGGTTAGGAGACGTAGGATATTCATCCAACCGACTGAAATGGTAGACTGACCCAAGTCAGGCGACTTGCATAACAAATATATGTTTTTACACAGCAAAAGATCCATAAAAACAACAACATAAAGAAAAACTATCACTGCTCGCGGAAAGAGACGGCCTCGTCGTCTTTGGCTGCCGGCGCGAACCAGCCGTCGCTGCCGACGTGTGTCTCCGCACCGTGGTTGTCCTCGGCCTCCAGCTACTCGTTCAAGCGGAGCATGCGGGCGCTCTGCACGGACGAGAGCACAGCCTAGTTCAAGTCAAGGACGTCCGGTTCCGCCTGCAGGAGGACCTCGATGGCAGCGGCATCCGCGCGCTCCGCGTCGAGTCGAGCCTCCGCCACCCAGTTCAAGTCCAGGACGTCCGGTTCCGCCTGGAGGAGGGTGTCGATGAGAGCGGCATCCGCGCGCTCTGCGTCGAGTTGAGCCTCTGCCGCCCGGTTCAAGTCCAGGACGTCCGGATTCGCCTGCAGGAGGGCCTCGATGGTAGCGGCATCTGCGCACTCCGCCTCAAGTTGAGCCTCCGCCGCCCGGTTCACATCCACGACATCCGGTTCCACCTGCAGGAGAGCCTCGATGGCTGCGGCATGCGCGCGCTCCGCGTCGAGTTGAGCCTCTGCCTCCCGGTCCTCCTTTAGTATCGCCATGTTGAACCGCTGGTCCGCCTGCGCCATGGGGGACTCGGATGCCGGCACGAAGTCGACGTCCATCGTCTCATACCCATCGGGGGCCTTCTGCACCGCGACCTCTGCCATGAACATTGGATCGGCTTCCTCCTCCTTGTAGCTTGGCTGCAGAGAACTCGGAGATTGGCCCGCCGCAAAGCAAGCTTGGGAACGGAGGTCTGTGGCGCCGACCGCCGCAGCGATTTCTGCGCGGCGCTCCGGCTTCAGCATCTTGTAGTAAGTGATCTTGCGGCGCACCATGGCTTTCCGGCGAACTAGGGGACGCTTGATGCGGGCTAGGGGATCGAAAGGTGGGGGAATGGGCTGGAGATTTGGTGTGGTGTCACATCCCTAGTTCTGGTATGACCTAGACCAGCTAGTCATTTGTTCATCATGCTTAAATTCCATTTAAATTTGAAATGGGGATTTGTGAAACCCTCAGAATCATTTCTGGAAATAACCCAGATAAAAATTGCTCCAAAAAGGTCCAAGAAAATGTTCATGTAGCTCCCAGAAAATATTGGTTAGAGGTAAAATTCAAACAAATATTTTCAGGAGCTCATAAGTATTTATTTTGGCCTTTTGGAATTAATGCAATAATTATTTGCTTTGGATATATATTTGCTATATATATAATATATGTCCAAATTCTGAATTTTGGTGAGGGGCTTTGGATTAATCCCTTAGGTCCCTGCAAAATTTGACAGAATTAAATAAATTAGTTTAGCATTATTTTAAGCAGAAACAAATGTCAGAAAATAGAACACAAAACAAAAATAGAAAAGAAACTTACCTGCGGCCAGCTCCCGTGCTGGCCCAGCACTGTGCGGCCTGGCCGGCCCAGTTGGCCAGCCTAGCCCACCTGCCCCTCTCCCCTGTCATCTTCCTCCCGCCAGGAGGACGGGCGTGTGTCCGGCGCGTGCGCACGCTCCGCGCGCCACACGAGCTGCCTGCCTGGCCTCTCCCCTGCCAGCGCGACGCGCTGGGCGACATCGCGGGTGCCGTCCCGATCCGGTCGACCTCCTCACTTCTCCCCTCGCTTTCTCCCTCGCTTGCCGCAGCCATGGCCGAGCGCCATCCTCGCCGCCATTCGCCGTAGTCGTCGCCAGAGCCGTCCCCTCGCCCCTCCGTCGAGTCCACGAGCTCCGCCACATCTCCTTCTACCTCCCCGTCGAGCCATGTGACGCGGAAAGCCCTCGAGAGCCGCCATCGCCATCGTCTTCCTCCTCGGGCTCCGCTGTCCACCGCCGTCGATTCGCCATCACCAGGTCTCCCCCGAGCCCGCTGTGCTGCTCCGCGTGATCGCCGTGAGCATCTCCCCGTTTTCCCTCTCTTCTCCCCCTCGTTCTCGCGCCGTATCCGTCGTTACCACCATGGCCGAAGCCATCGCCGCCATAGCTCCTCGCCATCGTGGCCAGAGCCACCGCAGCTTGTGCCTGCACCCGCCACCGCGCTCAGCAGCCTCCCAGAAGGCCAACACCGCCGCCCGCAGCTCCTGCCGTACCCTGCAGCACCCGCGCGCACCCAGCCGAACTCCGGCCGCCGCCCCGAGCTTCGCTCCGGCGAGCTCCGGCCGCCCCCGCCTCTCCTGCTTGCTCCGATCAGTGCGGACGAGCGCGGGCTTCGCCTCTGTGGTCTCTGTCGCGCGTTTGGTCACCGGAAGGCGATTTCCGACACCCTCCGTCGCGTCTGGCCTTGTCGGCGTCGAGTCACCGGTGGTATTGACCCACTGACCGGGGTTTGACCCTCCCCCTTGTGTCACTGACGCGTGGGCCACCCCCCTGACATTTTTAGTTAGAATTAGACTAACACTAATTAACCTAGGTTAGTTACTTAGTTAGTCACTGACCAGTGGGCCCGGCACCCACTAATCCTAATTAGACTAAATAAACCCCCTGTTAACTAACTGAGTCACTGACGTGTGGACCCCACACATCAGGTTTGACTTGGTCAGTGCCATTGACCTACTGACGTAAGCATGACGCTGTGCTGACGCAACATATCATTTTCTTGTATTAAAATAAATTAGGACATTCTAGAAAATGATATAAACTTCAAAAATTCATATAAATTCAACCGTAGCTCAGATTGAAATAATTTATATATGAAAAATTATCAGAAAAATTCAATCTATCCATCTGTACCAGTTTCATGCATGTGAAACCAACTTATACCTACTGTAGAAGTGAAACACTAAAATGGCTTATATAAAGATCTTATTTTGGAGATGCATTTGAATCTTTGGATCAAATGGATTTCATCCAAATAAAAGCTAGTTGCATCAGCTCAATCAGCATCACATATTCATGCCATGATCATGCATCATATTGTTGCATATGCTTGTGTTTGATTATCGACACCGTTCCTTCTCGATAGGTACGGCTCCGGAGACCGATCCAGAGTACATGTTAGAGGAGCAGTGCTCCCCTGTTGATCTACCAGGCAAGAAAACCCCCTTGTTCATTCCAATACAATCCTACTCTCTCGCTCCTGCTCTCATTTATTGCATTAGGACAACAATGATTCAACTGCTACTTTATGCTGTGGTAGTTGAACCCATTCCTCTGTATGACCTGTCATTGCCACAGTAAATAGTTAAAACCCACTAGCATGTGTAGGAGTTGATTGAGCCATTTGTGTTCTTGCCATGCCATGCCTGCTATTGCTTAGAGTTGTGTCAGGTGTGATTCATCGGGAATGAATTGGAGTGGTACGATATGTTCTGGTGCTGAGAGTTAACCGTGTGAACACGATTTGGTAAAGGTAGCGGTGAGAGGCCATGTAGGAGTACATGGTGGGTTGTCTCACTGGAATCGTCCTTAAGAACTGAGTTCAGTTCTGTGTAAGTTGTCCAATGACTAGCTACTACCACACATTGGGCTCCGGGCGCTCCAAGCTCTCTCGACTTATTAACCAACTTGATCTCTGTCCAGGAGTCACAAATAGTTTCTGGTGTTTGTAGGTAGTGTTAGTAGTCTACCAAGTGGCACCCGGCCAGGTGGGCTTGGGACAGACTAGGCACAAGTGGCACAGTGTACCAAGCGTAGATCCATCCGGCGAGGTGGGCTTGGGAACCCTGCACACATCGTTTGGGGCCGTGAGCGACACCCCGGCCGGATCTCCATGCAGATGGAACCCGAATAGGCGATGAACCTCGATGAGAGACTTGTGTGATTAGTCAGGTCATGGCTGACACCCTCGCCAGGCTTCCGCTTGAAGGTTGCTGAGATACATGACGTGTACATGGTGATAAGTGGTGAGAGCGTGTGTGAAGAAGTACACCCCTGCAGGGTTATCATGATCTATTCGAATAGCCGTGTCCTCGGTTATGGACTTCTTGGATGCTTACGTGGTACATAGACAACTGAAAGTGGATACTCTAAAATGCTCAAGACAAGTGTGAGTGCTATGAAAGGCCTCCCAAAGGGAGACGGGAATGAATCCATAGTAGAGTGTTGATGTGGTGATTAGTGGACTCGTGTGCGCCACCTCAAAAGAGTTACCAGCAGTTGTAGTACAGGTTAGCCACTGAGTCAAAGCTGGCTTGCTACAACTGAACCCCACATTGCCTCCTTGATAATAATGCATGTATGATAGGATCTGATGTAAGTCTTGCTGAGTAACTTTGTACTCACGTTGCTTTATTTATGTTTTGCAGCGGAGACTTCGGTCTTACTAGTTTACTTGGACTTCGACGAGTAGCTTGCACCTCAGCTACGATCTTGTGCCCTTGGGAGTGTCTTGTAGATAGTCAGGCTTCTCAGCCTTTTTCTTTTGTAGTTGTCTATACTCAGACATGTAATGCTTCCGCTTGTTGCTTGTATGCTCTGAATGATGGATCATGTGACCCCTGTTTGTCTTTAATGTTATGTGGCTCTTCTGGGCCTTTATCTATATGAGTTGCATTATGTTGTGATGCCATGTTGTATAGCACATACTTGCATGTTATGCGTACGTGTGACGTGTATTGCTATGTGTGGGGTCTGACAATCTAGTTGTTTATCCTTGGCAGCCTCTCTTATGGGGAAATGTAGCCTAGTGCTTCCCTGAGCCATAGTAGTCCGCTACAGCCCGGTTCACCGGAGTCCTGCTAGCCCAACACTACAGCTCAGGACACTTGACTGGTCGGCATGTGTTTCATTTCGTTCCTGTGTCTGTCCCTTCGAGGAAATGTCACGCGGTGACATCCGGAGTCCTGCCTAGCCTGCTACAGCCCGGGTTCCCGAAGTCCTGTTAGCCCAGTGCTACAGCCCGGATTCATACGCTATTGACCGACATGCTCGAGGTTGATTCATGTATGCCTGTCCCTGTAAGTTAGTGCCACTTTGGGTTCACGACTAGCCATGTCGGCCCGGGTTCTCTGTCATATGGATGCTAGTGACACAATCATATACGTGAGCCAAAAGGCGCAAACGGTCCCAGGCCAGGGTAAGGCAACACCCGTGGGAATACCGTGCGTAAGTCCGCAAAGTGATATGAGGTGTTACCGGCTAGATCGATGTGACTTGGAATCGGGGTCCTGACAGCTTTGGTATCAGAGCCTGACTGCCTGTAGGATTACCAAGCCAACTTGGTCGAAGTTGAGTGTAGAAACTCTTTAGTTATATAAGGGAATTGATTGTGGAAGGGAACGTAAGGCTCTTGTTACTCCTTATACCTCATGCCCTTCTGATCTGAGTCATCCTATCTTTCCTACGGGGTTAAGGAACTAGGCTTCCTCTTCCATCTATTAGGATCACGTGTTACTACTCCGTAGTCTCTTAGGATTGGTTGATCAGAGTCTTATCCCAGTTCAAGTACTTCCAGTGTAGTCTGTTTAGTAATATCTCGGAACCTTAAGTGATGATGTTGAGTATGGTGCTACCTCATCATTTGCAGGATGTCTCATTTTGAGCATTTTAATGCCGTTATGCTGCCGGAATTGTCCTAGGAGTTCAATAGATAGTATTTTCCTTGTACTATATTCTACGTCCCTATGATGATGCTGAATCCATCCTTTTTTCCTTGGTTTCGTTCTTCAGGATGTTGTCGGTTAATCGAAATTCTGTTGCTCGTAGCCGGAACCATGGAGATGGTAGGGATGAGGATCCTCCCGACCAGTCTTTGTTGGCAAAGTTCATGTTAGAAGTTGAGATGAACAAGCGTGAGACCAACCGCTTGTTAGCACGTATCAAGGAGAACACCGCACCCCAGTGCAAAGAGTCAGCGACCATCTATGATTTCATTGGTTTGAAACCACCTACCTTCCATCATTCCATTGAACCACTCGACGCAGATGACTGGCTCCGTAGTATCACTACCAAGCTGCGTTCTGCGAACATAGCTGATGGTGACAAGGTCACCTATGCAGCATATCACCTGGAAGGCCCTGCTAGTGTTTGGTGGCAGAACTATGAGGCTATGCTTCCAGCTGGCCAGATAACCACCTGGAGAGATTTGACTGAAGGATTTTCGCGAGCATCACATTCCGCAGGCTCTCATTGACCGCAAGAGAGAAGAGTTCTGTAGTTTCACCCAGAGTAAGATGGCTGTTGATGCTTACAGTAGGGAATTTGAGAACATTGCCCACTATGCTCCAGAAGAGGTGTCCATAGACGCCAAGAAGCAGGCTAGGTTCCGGAAGGGTCTCAACCCCAAGTTGCGTCGTGATCTCCACTTGCACCATTGCAATACATTCCAGGCTCTTGTGAATAAGGCCATTAATGCAGAGACAGCTCAACTCACTTATGAGGAGTCTCGTAAGCACACCCGTGATTTGGGTTCTTCCTCCGATTCTAGTTCTCAGAAGCGCCGGATCTGGGTTCCGAACTCCGCTCTTCCACCCGGTTATACACCAAGGCCTTCTTGTGTGGCACCTCACCCAGTTCAACCGTATGCTACACCCATGCCTATTGGTAGACCACTTGTCAATGCAGGTCCATGTCCTACCTCCAAGATTTGTTATAAGTGCGGAGAGCGAGGCCACATTGCCCGTATTTGCACTCAGACCCGTGCTCCACCCCAGCCCGAGAAGTCTGTTGGCTGTGGTAGTAAGCCTTCACACCAGATGATCAGTGCTAAGTCAGCTCCCACTAAACTTGGACGTGTGCATCACGTCTCAGCTAAAGACACTCATGATGATCCAGATGTCGTTCTTGCTACACTCCTTGTCAACTGTCATCCAGCTTCGGTTCTATTCGATACTGGAGCATCTCACTCCTTCATTTCCGAAAGTTATGCCCGCTTGCACGACATGTCATTTTGTGATATGCCCTCCCCACTACTCATTCAAACTCCTGGATCCAAGTGGCAAACTTCTAGGATAAGTTATGGCAACGAAATACATGTTGACAGACTTGTATTCCTAGCTTCCTTGATATCCCTTAAGTCTTCAGATATTAACATCATCTTGGGTATGGACTGGATGAAAGCTCATTATGCCAAATTGACTGTTACACCAGGTCTGTTCAGCTCACACACCCCTCTGGCAAGATAGTCACTGTCTCCACCAAAATTGCAAAGCGTCAACTCTATTCTCTAAATGCCAGCCCTTTTCCTGACCTTGAAGATATCCCGGTAGTCCGCGACTTTCTGGATGTCTTTCCAGAGGAACCGCCAGGTATTCCACCTGACAGAGATGTAGAGTTTGTCATAGATCTTATCCCCGGAACCGCCCCAATTTCTAGGAGACCTTACAAGATGGCACCCTTAGAGCTAGCCGAGCTTAAGAAACAACTTGATGAGTCCTTTTAAAAGGGTTTCATCCATCCTAGTTCTTCTCCCTCGGCTTGCCCCGTCCTCTTCATCAAGAAGAAGGATGGTACAGACCGAATGGTTGTAGATTATCGTCCCGTTAATTTGGTCATGATAAAGAACAAGTATCCGCTCGCCAGGACCAACGATCTGTATGATCAGCTCGCTGGATCCTCAGTCTTTTCCAAGATGGATTTGAGGTTAGGCTACCACCAAATCAAGATCAGAAACGGGGACATTCCTAAAATGGCTTATGTCACTCGTTATGGTCAGTACGAGTACACCGTCATGTCCTTTGGTCTAACCAACGCTCCAGCTACATTCTCCCGCTTGGTGAACTCGATCTTCATGGAGTACTTAGATAAGTTCGTTGTGGTTTACCTCGATGATGTCCTTATTTACTCGAAGAACGAGGAAGAGCATGCCGAACATCTTAGACTTGTGTTAGAAAAACTCAGAGAACACCGCCTTTATGCCAAGTTCTCCAAGTGCGAATTTTGGTTACCAGAAGTGACCTATCTCAGCCACGTGATCTCTGGTAAGGGCATTCCTGTCAATCCCGAGAGAGTTCAAGCCGTTCTTGATTGGACTCCGCCTGAAATGGTTAAGCAAGTTTGGAGTTTCCTTGGCCTAGCCAGTTATTGTCGCCACTTCGTTGAGAACTTCTCCAAAGTGGCCAAACCTCTCACGAAACTTCTCAAGAAACATAAAAAGTTTGACTGGTCCCCACAGTGTGAGCACAGTTTTCAGGAACTGAAAAGACGCCTGACTTCTGCTCCCATACTTGTGCCACCGGATTTCACTAAAGACTTTGTTATCTACTGCGATGCCTCACGACAGGGACTAGGTTGCATTCTTATGCAAGATCGCCATGTGATTGCTTATGCATCTCGACAGTTGCATCCACATGAGGAGAATTATCCTACACATGATCTAGAGCTTGCAGCCGTAGTCTATGCACTTAAGACCTGGCGACATTACCTTCTTGCTAAGCGTTGCGAGATTTACACCGATCACCAGAGTCTCAAGTACATCTTCACCCAACCAGATTTGAACCTTAGGCAAAGACATTGGTTGGAGTTGATCTTAGATTATGACTTAGGGATTACCTACACCCTAGGCAAGGGAAATGTCATGGCTGATGCACTAAGTCGTAAGTCCTATTGCAACAATCTCATGTTGCAACAGGGCCAACCACTTCTCCATGAGGAGTTATGTAAGCTCAACCTTCACATTGCTCCTCACGAATTCCTTTCTACCCTGGTGGCGAAACCTACTCTTGTGGATCAGATCATCTCTGCTCAGAAGCAGGATACGGGAATTTCCCGGATCAAGAGAAACATTGACAAGGGAGTTGGTGGCGGTTTCTCCTTAGATGATCGAGGTGTTGTTTTATTTGAGAATCACTTGGTGGTTCCCAAGAATCAACATCTGTGACAACTGATTCTTAAGGAGGCCCATGAATCTCCTCTCATGATTCATCCCGGTAGTACTAAGATGTATCAGGACCTACGCCAGAGGTTCTGGTGGACTAGGATGAAGAGAGAAATCGATGAGTTCATTGCCAACTGTGACGTTTGTCGTCGCGTTAAGGCAGAACATCAGACACCTGCCGGCACCCTTCAGCCTTTAGCTATTCCTGAGTGGAAATGGGATAAAGTTGGTATGGACTTCATCACCGGCTTTCCCAGGACCAAGAGAGGGAATAACGCTATCTTCATAGTCATTGGTCGTCTTTCCAAAGTAGCTCACTTCCTACCTATTCGAGAGAGTATCACTGCTAGTTAGTTCGCTGACTTATATATTTCTCGAATAGTGTCACTTCATGGTGTTCCACTAGAGATCAATTCAGACCGTGGTAGTCTTTTCACTTCTCATTTCTGGGAGAGTTTCCAAACTGCCATGGGCACCCATCTTTCCTTCAGTACCGCTTTCCACCCTCAATCAAGTGGTCAGGTGGAAAGGGTCAACCAAATCCTCGAAGACATGCTTAGAGCTTGCGTTATCTCATTCAGTATGGATTGGTAGAAGTGCCTTCCTTTCGCCGAGTTTGCTTATAACAATAGCTACCAATCCAGTCTCAAGAAAGCTCCTTTTGAGATTCTGTATGGACGAAGATGTCGAACACCTTTGAACTGGTCAGAAACCGGTGAAAGACAATTCTTTGGACTGGATATGATCCAAGAGGCAGAAGAGCAAGTTCGCATCATTCGTGAGAATTTGAAAACAGCCCAATCTCGTCAAAAGAGCTAGTATGACCGACGTCATAAGGAAGTGGCTTATGAAGTTGGCGACAAGGCTTATCTTCGGGTTACTCCCTTGAAGGGTACACATCGTTTTGGTATCAAGGGCAAGTTGGCTCCTCGTTACATTGGTCCTTTTCGCATTCTCGCAAAACGAGGAGAGGTTACCTACCAGTTGGAACTACCCCCACATCTTTCTCGAGTACATGATGTCTTCCACGTCTCTCAACTCAGGCGTTGCTTCTCAGATCCCATCCGCAGAGTGGACCACGAAACGCTTGATCTGCAAGATAACCTCACTTATCGAGAGTACCCCGTCCGCATTCTGGATCAAGCAGAGCGTGTCACTCAATGTCATAACATCAAGTTTCTCAAGGTTTAGTGATCTCATCATTCCGAGAGAGAAGCTACTTGGGAGCGTGAAGATCGTCTTCGATTGGAGTACCCCACTTTCTTTCCGCCAACTCCTGAATCTCGGGACGAGATTTTTTCGAGTGGGGGCAAGTTGTCACATCCCTAGTTCTGGTATGACCTAGACCAGCTAGTCATTTACGCATCATGCTTAAATTCCATTTAAATTTGAAATGGGGATTTGTGAAACCCTCAGAATCATTTCTGGAAATAACCCAGATAAAAATTGCTCCAAAAAGGTCCAAGAAAATGTTCATGTAGCTCCCAGAAAATATGGTTAGAGGTAAAATTCAAACAAATATTTTCAGGAGCTCATAAGTATTTATTTTGTACTTTTGGAATTAATGCAATAATTATTTGCTTTGGATATATATTTTCTATATATAATATATGTCCAAAAATTCTGAATTTTGGTGAGGGGCTTTGGATTAATCCCTTAGGTCCCTGCAAAATATGACAGAATTAAATAAATTAGTTTAGCATAATTTTTAAGCAGAAACAAATGTTAGAAAATAGAAAACAAAACAAAAATAGAAAAGAAACTAACCTGCGGCCAGCTCCCGTGCTGGCCCAGCACTGTGCAGCCTGGCCGGCCCAGTTGGCCGGCCCAGCCCAGCTGCCCCCTCCCTTGTCGTCTTCCTCCCGCCAGGAGGACGGGCGTGTGTCCGGCGCGCGCGCACGCTCCGCGCGCCACGTGAGCTGCCTACCTGGCCTCTTCCCTGCCAGCGCGACGCGCTGGGCGACATCGTGGCTGCCGTCCCGATCCGGTCAACCTCCTCACTTCTCCCCTCGCTTTCTCCCTCGCTTGCCGCAGCCATGGCCGAGCGCCATCCTCACCGCCGTTCGCCGTAGTCGTCGCCAGAGCCGTCCCCTCGCCCCTCCGTCGAGTCCACGAGCTCCGCCACATCTCCTTCTACCTCCTCGTCGAGCCACGTGACGCGGCAAGCCCTCGAGAGCCGCCATCGCCATCGTCTTCCTCCTCGGGCTCCGCCGTCCGCCGCTGTCGATTCACCGTCACCAGGTCTCCCCCGAGCCCGCTGTGCTGCTCCGCGTGATCGCGTGAGCATCTCCCCGTTTTCCCTCTCTTCTCCCCCTCATTCCCGCGCCGTATCCGTCGTTACCACCATGGCCGAAGCCATCGCCGCCGCAGCTCCTCGCCGTCATGGCCAGAGCCACCGCAGCCCGTGCCTGCACCCACCACCGCGCTCAGCAGCCTCCCAGAAGGCCAACGCCGCCGCCCGCAACTCCTGCCGTACCCTGCAGCACCCGCGCGGACCCAGCCGAACTCCGGCCGCCGCCCCGAGCTTCGCTCCAGCGAGCTCCGGCCGCCCCCGCCTCTCCCGCTTGCTCCGATCAGTGCAGACGAGCATGGGCTTTGCCTCTGTGGTCTCCGCCGCACGTTTGGTCGCCGGAAGGCGATTTCCGACGCTCTTCGCCGCGTCTGGCCTCGCCGGCGTCGAGTCGCCGGCGGGTTTGACCCGCTGACCGGGGTTTGACCCTCTCGCTTGTGTCACTGACGCGTGGGCCACCCCCTGACATTTTTAGTTAGTATTAGATTAACACTAATTAACCTAGGTTAGTTACTTAGTTAGGCACTGACCAGTGGGCCCGGCGCCCAATAATCCTAATTAGACTAAATAAACCCCCTGTTAACTAACTGAGTCACTGACGTGTGGACCCCACACATCAGGTTTGACTTGGTCAGTGCCATTGACCTACTAACGTAAGCATGACGCTGTGCTGACGCAACATATCATTTTCTTGTATTAAAATAAATTAGGACATTCCAGAAAATGATATAAACTTCAAAAATTCATATAAATTCAACCGTAGCTCAGATTGAAATAATTTATATATGAAAAATTATCAGAAAAATTCAATCTATCCATCTGTACCAGTTTCATGCATGTGAAACCAACTTATACCTACTGTATAAGTGAAACACTAAAATGGCTTATATAAAGATCTTATTTTGGAGATGCATTTGAATCTTTGGATCAAATGGATTTCATCCAAATAAAAGCTAGTTGCATCAGCTCAATCAGCATCACATATTCATGCCATGATCATGCATCATATTGTTGCATATGCTTGTGTTTGATTATCGACACCGTTCCTTCTCGATAGGTACTGCTCCGAAGACCGATCCAGAGTACATGTTAGAGGAGCAGTGCTCCCCTGTTGATCTACCAGGCAAGCAAACCCCCTTGTTCATTCCAATACAATCCTACTCTCTCGCTCCTGCTCTCATTTATTGCATTAGGACAACAATGATTCAACTGCTACTTTATGCTGTGGTAGTTGAACCCATTCCTCTGCATGACATGTCATTGCCACAGTAAATTTTTTAAACCCACTAGCATGTGTAGGAGTTGGTTGAGCCATGTTGTGTTCTTGACATGCCATGCTTGCTATTGCTTAGAATTGTGTCAGGTCTGATTCATCGGCAATGAATTGGAGTGGTACGATATGTTCTGGTGCTGAGAGTTAACCGTGTGAACACGATTTGGTAAAGGTTGCAGTGAGAGGCCATGTAGGAGTACATGGTGGGTTGTCTCACTGGAACCATCCTGAAGAATTGAGTTCTGTTTAAGTTGTCCAATGACTAGCTACTACCACACATTGGGCTCCGGGCACTCCAAGCTCTCTCGACTTATTAACCAACTTGGTCTTTGTCCAGGAGTCGCAAATAGTTTCTGGTGTTTGTAGGTAGTGTTAGTAGTCTACCAAGTGGCACCCGGCCAGGTGGGCTTGGGACAGACTAGGCACAAGTGGCACGGTGTACCAAGCGTAGATCCATCCGGCGAGGTGGGCTTGGGAACCCTGCACACATCGTTTGGGGCCGTGAGCGACACCCTGGCCGGATCTCCTTGCCGAGGGAACCCGAATAGGCGATGAACCTGGATGAGAGACTTGTGTGGTTAGTCAGGTCATGGCCGACACCCTCGCCAGGCTTTCGCTTGAAGGTTGCCGAGATACATGATGTGTACATGGTGATAAGTGGTGAGAGCGTGTGTGAAGAAGTACACCTCTGCAGGGTTATCATGATCTATTTGAATAGTCGTGTCCTCGGTTATGGACTTCTTGGATGCTTACGTGGTACATAGACAACTTAAAGTGGATACTCTAGAATGCTCAAGACAAGTGCGAGTGCTATGGATGGCCTCCCGTAGGGAGACGGGAATGAATCCATAGTAGAGTATTGATGTGGTGATTAGTGGACTCGTGTGCGCCACCTCAAAAGAGTTACCAGCAGTCGTAGTACAGGTTAGCCACTGAGTCAAAGCTGGCTTGCTTCAACTGAACCCCACATTGCCTCCTTGATACTAATGCATGTATGATAGGATCTGATGTAAGTCTTGCTGAGTACCTTTGTACTCACATTGCTTTATTTATGTTTTGCAGCGGAGACTTCGGTCTTACTAGTCTACTTGGACTTCGACGAGTAGCTTGCACCTCAGCTACGGTCTTGTCCCCTTGGGAGGGTCTTGTAGATAGTCAGGCTTCTCAGCCTTTTTCTTTTGTAGTTGTCTGTACTCAGACATGTAATGCTTCCGCTTGTTGCTTGTATGCTCTAAATGATGGGTCATGTGACCCCTGTTTGTATTTAATGCTATGTGGCTCTTCTGGGCCTTTATCTATATGAGTTGCATTATGTTGTGATGCCATGTTGTATAGCACATACTTGCATGTTATGCGTACGTGTGACGTGTATTGCTATGTGTTGGGTCCGACTATCTAGTTGTTTATCCTTGGCAGCCTCTCTTATGGGGAAATGTAGCCTAGTGCTTCCCTGAGCCATAGTAGTCCGCTACAACCCAGTTCACCGGAGTCCTGCTAGCCCATCACTACTGCTCAGGACACTTGACTGGCCGGCATGTGTTTCACTTTGTTCTTGTGTCTGTCCCTTCGGGGAAATTTCACGCGGTGACATCTGGAGTCCTGCCTAGCCTGCTACAGCCCGGGTTCCCGGAGTCCTGTTAGCCCAGTGCTACAGCCCGGATTCATACGCTGTTGACCGACATGCTTGAGGTTGATTCATGTATGCCTGTCCCTGTAAGTTAGTGCCACTTTGGGTTCATGACTAGCCATGTTGGCCCGGGTTCTCTGTCATATGGATGCTAGCGACACAATCATATACGTGAGCCAAAAGGCGCAAACGGTCCCAGGCCAGGGTAAGGCGACACCCGTGGGAATACCGTGCGTAAGGCCGCAAAGTGATATGAGGTGTTACCGGCTAGATCAATGTGACTTGGAATCGGGGTCCCGACATGTGGTTTTAGGGAAGTGGCTGGCATAGGCCGAGCATCGAAGGTTCTGGTGTGAATAGTGGTTCCGGTGACGACCGGGCAATCGGTTTTGACTGTACACCGCTCTTGTCGCATTTGCGTTGCAGCCCGGCATGCTGGACCCTCCACGTCGCTCACCGAATGGAACGCGCTTAGTCTTGCATTTTCGCTCGCTTGTGGGACCATAGTTGAGAGCAAACCGACGTCCCTCCCCCTTCCCCGCCCGCGTCATTTATTATACCACCACTCCCTCCGTTTTATGTGGAGTAAATAAAAACAGAGGGAGTATACTACGGATGAGGATCCCTTGACGTGGCCGAACCCATTGAGTAACTGACATGCGGGGCCTAGAAAGCATGGGGTCCGCCAGTAAGTGACCAAAAGGGAGGGTAAGGCAGGGATACCTACGCCAGAGGATCCACTTCCACTATTTTACTTTGACCAAATGTTAGAGTAATAATATATGACATGCAACTTACACAAATGTGAGAGTAATAATATATGACATGGAACTTAAACAAAGCATACAGGGTCTAATGCGTTTTTCGAGGCTAACTTTGACCAAATGTTTGAGTAATAATATATGACAGGCAACTTACACAAAGCATACGGTCAAATTCGTATGTGAAAGGAGTTTCCAATGATATAATTTTCACATTATACATCTCATGTACTATTAATCTTGTCAATAGTCAAATTGGAAACCATCTCGAGTACAAATCTAGGAGTACGTACGAATCTAACAATATTGATTGGGCGTTGTTGAATGTTGATACCTTTTTGATCAAAGTAGAGATACTTTGACTACACATAGAACTTATATGTAAACTAGAAAGGATAGGAGGCAGTATATTGTACGTTCAAAAACGAAACGAACATTGAATACCATTTATATATGATTTGTGGATGCTATGATCACCAGTTCAAAATTTTGAATTCACCTTAGGTATCACGTGCCCCCACTCGTTCCCTCTCGATTTCATCTCGGGGCCCGGAGGTCTATTGAAAGAGGACTAGGGTGGGTACATGCCAATGATACTCCGTAGAATATTCAAATGAGGCATGCGGGAGGATGGACTCGACTGGATCAAGGGCGACATGATCGATGGAGAAGAGGGTTGGAGAGGAATGAGAAATGAGAAAACGCCACATGATTATACTTGGACGGCTCAAATAAACAATAAGTTGTCTCGCCTTGGCCTACATAGTGAAAGGCCTAATGCGCAACGCGGAGCACTGCCGCTCGAATATGGCCGGGAAAACAGGGAAACCGACATGTGGGGCAGACTAGTCCAATGGAGGAGCTGGCCCACGACCTCCTTGCCACTGACAACCGTTCATGTGGGTCGTTGGGGCCAACAACGGGGTGCAGCTCCAGCACTGCCTCTGGACACGGCGACCGCGGTGAGCGACACGCTCATATCGTATCTAGACACGATCGGTTTCAGTGTGCCGAGGGTGGCGTTAGTGCTGTGGCACGACCAATGGTATGTTTGGTTTGTGCCCAAGGTTGCCCCATCAAAGCAATGGGTAGCCAAAATTTTGGTTGATGTATTGGATGCCCATGATTTGGCCGACATTGGCAAGAAAAATGAACTAGAATTGGCTAGAGTTCATTGGCATGCCAAAGAAATGGCAACCATCCAAACAAAGACCAATCTTTGGGTCATGACCAAAATTTTGGTTGAGGTATTGGTTACCCATGATTTGGTCGACATTGGCAAGAAAAATGAACTAGAGTTGGCTAGAGTTCATTGGAATGCCAAAAAAATGTCAACCATCCAAACAAAGACCAATCTTTGGGTCATGACCAAAATTTTGGTAAGGTGCACTTTGGCCACAATCCAAACACACCCCAACACCCGGCTCGTCGAGGATGCACGGGGCACCGCGACGCGTCTGCGGAGTGGTGTAGCGCAGCCAACTGCATCCTCTGGACCTGAGACCATGCCGGGTCGTCTTGCTTTTTCAATGACATGCGGGGATCACATGTGAGCAAAGGGCATCTCCAACGTTGCCACCGCCGCAGCTGACTACCGTAGCACACCAAAACCCTCGTCCCTCGCGCCGTCGCGCGGTGCGTTCCCAGCCGGCGCCAGCTACCCGCATTCATGCCATCCGTTCGCATGTCATTGTTAAGAGGCTCGGTGCCCGAGGAACCAACTCCGGCGACTTAATGACGCACCCGGACACTTGGCCACACCAGAATGCGCTACTTAAAGCGGCAATGCCCAGCTAACCTCCACACCATAGCGCATCGTCCTCCTACCTGGCACCACATCCGCCATGACCGCAAGTGCGAACGCTCTGCGGGAGAGCTTGTCTTCGGGGATGAAGCTCGAGGTCGCCGCCCTCGCTCAAGTCACCTCTCGCGACGCAATAGCGGTGTAGATGGACGCGGACGCGACCGCACAAGCGGTGGCCACGCTGGTGGCCGACGATGGGAGCACCGTCATCCACGCGTCCTACTCGCCGTCGTCCAATGTCCGGCACCGCCGAGGTCGGGGACTCCTCCGAGGATGAGTAGGTCATGGGAGGCGGTAGGGCATGTTGTGCCAATTGGCCGGTCCGTATCCCGTGTTCTACTCTTCCTCACTGGAGACTGCACCTTCACTTCACGAGTCTTGAACCCCGCCCTCGTACATAGAGATCACAGATGGAGGACGTCGGTCGCAGACGTAGAATAGGTTTAGGGTCGGGTTTCTTTTATTTTTATGTCCTATAAAAGTTTGAAATGTAATGAAAATCTGCCGTGTTTGCATTAATCTCGGCCTGTGTATATGAACTTTCACAATAATATACATATTGTAGGAGTACTAGCAAGATGCTCGTGCGTTGCACGGAAGATCAAGATCTTGTGGGAGAATAGGATGAACGAGGGAAAACCTTATATGCAAATGTGGAGAGGAGTGCGGGTAAATTTTCATAGTTTCCTTCCTATCCGTTAGATATAGATCGGACGACCTATATTGCAGGATGACAGGCACACCATCATCACCAACTCTGCTTTTTATTGAACCGAGACAAATCTAACATGCGAAGTAAAATAAACACATAGGGTCTATACATACACAAATTATCTTAGGCACTCCAATAGTACGTCCACTACACATTCACGCATTTCACATCTTTCTACATCTACGGGAACCTACGAAAGGGTTAACGTAAATTGCCTCTCTCTCTCCTCCCCTGATTTTCATGGTGGTGGGCCCCTCCCTCCCCCAATCTACAATCAACAGATCACACGTTTCGCATTACATTAATTATGTAACTGGGATTACGTAGGCGTAGCATTACTCGTCCTAAAAAACCCAACTAAGCCAACCTCCCAGCATATCGCGCGGGAAAAGACCCGTTTGCGCCGTTTTAGTCGGGATTACCGGATTACTAGTAGTAGTATCGATGGATCCCGCGAAGCAACAAATTTTTTTTGAGGGGGCGAAGCACATAGTTTAAAAGGAAAAAAGGCGGTTCACTCATAGCACTCCTGTCGCGGTCGCATTGCACCCCACACACGTTCGGTCCTGCACACGGCTCACGCAAACGGAACGCGCTTCGGCTTGCCTCTTCACTAACACGTGGGACTGCACTTGGAGAGACCGACCATGCGTCAAACTCCCCCCGCCCACCGCGCGAAATCCTCCCCCCCACACCCAAAAATTCCCCCCAAATCCGATTCAATCGCCCTTCGGCCAACTAGCCAATAATATTCCCCAAGCCCCCTGTCCCCCTCCACTCCATTCGCTCTGCCAAAGCCGCCCTCCCCACCGCGCCGATACGTCGGCGCCGCGGTTCGGCGATCCTCTCGCTCCCACAGTATGCTCTCATAGACTGTCGTCCTCTTGCCGCGCCGCCACCTCTGGCTTCGTTCTTGTGGAGGCGCACGACGGTCAGTGCCGCCACCGCTGGCGATGTTCGTGTGGAGACGCACGGCGGTCAGCTTCTCCCACGGTACGCGCATTCTAGACCGAGGCCCCGTTCATGTCGGTGTAGCGCTGAATGTTAGCTGATAGACATTGTTAATCTCACTGTTTGCCGAAGTAGTTTACTGTTAATATGCTCTGCTTAAGAAGCTTCCTTGCCCTGTTCTGCACTCAATCTGCTTAGCTGAGATGGCATGCCAAGGCCGATTAGTTGCTAAAATATCCTGCCATATATTTATCGCGATGTAGATTGTCATGGTCTAGTAGCCAATCTATTAGGTGAAATAGCTCTACACCATTTATACTCGATCTTTGTTGCTGCGATGGCCTTCGATAATTCGATGGCTGTGTGCTTGGCCTCATTGACTGCTGAAACATCCTGCCATAATTTGGCACTCAAATCTGTTTGCTGAATTAGCTTTACATATATTTCGTTACTTAGATCTGCTCTTCGAAATATCTTGCCATAGCATTAGACATCGACCTAGGTATTTTTTCTGGACTTCATAAAAAAGCATATATGTTTTTCCTATAATATCTAGTAAAAGAAGTAATTTGTATGTCTAACAGATGGGCAGGACTTGGATAACTTCTACTCGAAGATTCTCCACTGCATATGTAGAGGGGGTTGAAAACTTCATGAACTTTATCACAGCTTAGTACGGTGGTCCGAAATCAGATGTTTCTGCCCGTGTAGCAGTTGTACGAATTCAGTTACAAGACCCCAGTTGTCGGTGTCAAAACCGGCGGATCTCGGCTAGGGGGTCCCGAACTGTGCGTCTAGGCGGATGGTAATAGGAGGCAGGGTACACGATGTTTTACCAAGGTTCGGGCCCTCTTGATTAATATTGATGATATGGGTAGTACAAGAGTAGATCTACCACGAGATCAGAGAGGCTAAACCCTAGAAGCTAGCCTATGGTATGATTGTATGTTGTCCTAAGGACTAAAAACCTTCCGATTTATATAGACACCGGAGAGGGTTAGGGTTAGACAAGGTCGGTTACAAAGGAGGAGATATACATATCCGTATTGCCTAGCTTGCCTTCCACGCCAAGTAGAGTCCCATCCGGACACGAGATGAAGTCTTCAATCTTGTATCTTCATAGTCCAACAGTCCGGCCAAAGGATATAGTCTAGATGGCCGGACACCCCCTAATCCAGGACTCCCTCAGTAGCCCCTGAACCAGGCTTCAATGATGATGAGTCCGGCGCGCAGTGTTGTCTTCGGCATTGCAAGGCGGGTTCCTCCTCCGAACACATCACAGAAGAATTTGAATACAAGGATAATGTCCGACCCTGCAAAATAAGTTCCACATACCACCTTAGAGAGAATAATATTCCCACAAATATTAATCTGCTGATATGTTTTGGCAACATGACATCATGCCATGGCTCGGTGATTATTTCGAGCCGTTTTTCTTCAACCAGCTCCACACATAACGCGAGGCAGTTTCTTGACACGTCTTGTCGAAGTAGAGATCGTGTTCCCCTAATTACGGGATTCTCATCAATACGGTCGCGGGTAACCCAACCATGTCTAGGACTCCTAGATTATAGGTAAGTCCCAAACGGCTACGGAAGGGACGCTTGATATTCACCCTCTTTATAAAGGGACAAGGATTTTACATTTTTCCCTCCCGTGCTCAATCGAATCCTTCCCCCGCCTCGAGTTCTAACACCCAAAGCCCAGTTCAGGTGCTTCGGACCTTCAATCATGTCCGGATCTAGCCTTTAAGGCCGATGGATGCCCTCCTCTGTTACGGAAGAGGATATCAAGAAGCTGAGGGAGGCCAGATACCTGACCACCGAGGTTTTGCATCGGCTGCCTGCCCGAGGGCAGGTCGTCCCTACTCCCAAACCCAACGAAAATGTCGTGTTTGTCTCCCACTTCCACCGAGGTCTAGGCCTCGCTCTGGATCCCTTCGTTAGGGGTTTGATGCTCCATTACAGGCTAGATTTCCACAATCTAGCCCCGGACTCCTTTCTCCACATCTCGGCATTTATTGTCGTGTGTGAGGCCTTCCTCCGCATTACCCCTCACTTCGGCCTGTGGCTCAAGAGCTTTGACGTGAAGCCGAAGATGGTCGAGGGGCAGCATGTAGCGTGCGGAGGCGCATTAATAAGCAAGATCGCCGATGGACAAAGGGCTCCTTTCCAGAGGTGTCCGGATTATGGCAACGGGAGTGGTTTTACATCACAGCCCCCAGAAGTGCCATGTGGGTGGCTGCCCCTGCTTTCTGCTCGGGCCCTCCACCACAATTGATGTCATGGATTTGCAGAGGACTGAGCTGGGGTCCAGCCAAGGACGTGCCTATACTACAGAGCCGCATTCAAGATCTCTTCGAAGGAGATTTCAGTCTGGTTATGGTGGTGCAAGTCATGCTGGTTCGTCGAGTCCAGCCTTGCAAACGCCGGCCCCTCCGCATGTCGGAGTTCAACCCAGAAGGACCGTGCACTATTCAGAATTTCCTTGGCCTGACGCACGAGGAGATGTATAAATCATTCTTCGGACCCCAAATAGAGTGTCCGGATACCACCGAGGACGTGGGCCTGAGCAGTAACCGCACCACCGACCAAGTAAGTAATCCTCTAGCCGAACACACTGTGTTTCATTTATCATGACGTCATACTGAGAAATCGCTCTTTGACCAGGACTAGATAACAAAGGCGAAGATGATCCGGTGTTTGGCCCCCCTTCCTGAAGGTTTGGACAATCCGGTATTGGAAAAGATGCTCGAGCTAGCACCTTGCCTGGAGCCCTCAAAGGAAGATAAAGGGGGAATAATGAGGGCGAAAGTGGGCCCCCATCGCTACCAATTCCAACCGAGGGAATGAGCGCCTCCGTGAAGGAGGATAACCAAGGGGAAGAATCCGACCTTCTCTCGCTTCGGGGAAGGAAGAGGACTGCCTCTGAAGATCCAGAAACCAAGGATTCCAAACGGGAGAAGAAATCTTCACCAGAGGGTCCTGCCTTGGAGGGTGCTCTTGCCATACAAAGTCCGCGCGAGGATCAGCCCTCCAACGAGTTGTAAGTAATCAAAAAGTACTTTAATAGTGGAGATATACTACCTTACTTCTGAGGAAAATAACGGAAGCGTTTATCTTGCAGTTCGGATCTTAGCCCTTCTTAGCAGAGCTCGTCTTCGGGGGATTTTCTTCCGGAGATGATGGAGAGCAAAACGCCTCCCCCGGACTCCCCCGCTCAAGACGCGGGTGACCTTGAAGTGTCATCACGGAGGGCCTCTCCGGATCCGGTGAGGCCAGAAGATTATCCTATAGTCACCCGAAGTCCCCAGCGTCCGGCTCTTGAAGAGAGCAAACAAAAGAGTCCGGCACCATCTGGTATGCGGTCGGACGTACTGAGGGAGCTGTTGGAGCGAGCAGCCATCTCAGAAGAACATCGTACGTTGATGGGTACGGTGATGGAAAGAATTTCGTCCGCCGAAAGCGGATTGCATGAAGCCTTTATGAGTCTATTGACGGGCTTTGAGGTATGTGAAATGATATAATTGTTTATAGTACCGCACATTTTTAGGTGTGCCCTGTGTAGATAGTAGCCCCTGAGACTCTGGTTGTCGTCGAGAACGGCGGCGAACAGAGGATCATAGTCCCAGGTAATAACCAAACCGCCTTTATGTGCAGGTGGTGGAAGCTCCGGTGGCTAGCCGGACTAATGAGTTTGCCGAACTAAAGAGGCAACTGGATGTGGCAGATGCCGACATCGAGCTTGTTAACAAGCGGCTTGATGAGGCACAGGGTAAGTAATGTTTTCTGGTGAATGTCACATAGTAAGAGCAGCATGATGCCAGTATCTTTAATATGTTGTGACTGCAGATGGAGCTGCCACCGTGGAGACCCTTCGGGCAGAACTTGCCCGAGCCAAAGAACAACCAAGGAGTAGTAATGCGGCTGCTTTGAAGGCGGCTGAAGAGTTGAGAGCCAAGAAGGCCGCGCATTGTGAGAGCAAAGAGAAAATGGCCAAGATGGCTATAAAGTTAAAAGACACTGCCGACCGTTGCCAGTTCCTTGAAGAGGAAAACCGAGTGAAGGCGACAGACCTTGAAAAGGCCACGATGGCGACCAAAGACATCCGCTCTGCAATGAGAGCGAAGAAGGAGGAGCTGTGTGAAGCCAGGGATATTGCAGCTGGGAAGCCCTTTATGCTACGGAGGAAGTTCGGAGATCCGCGGTATGCCCCTCTGGATCGGCTGTGGAGTTCGGCAGACGCATATATGGACTTGGCGGCGAGCGTTGTCGATGCGGCCGAATACTTCCGAGATCAAATAGATCGTGAAGTGGACAAGCTGTTCTGGTCGCAGTTTAACGTTCTAGAGCGTCCGCTTCCATTGACTGATCAGCTAGCCGAATGGGCCGAACTCAATAGGTTGTCCGGACTCGCCATGAGGTCCGTCGTAGATCATCTGTGGCTGGAAAAACCGAAGCCGAACAGCTATTTCAGCTTAGTGCAGCAGTTCCTTGGAGCGGTGCCGCGCATCAATGCGATGAAGAGGTCGGCGTGTATAGTAGACTCGCGGATGGCCCTTGCTCGTGTCAAAGCATACTGGGCAGAGATGGATGCTACCACTGTTGCGGCGCAGGGTTCAGCCATAGGCCGAGTGGCTGCCGAGCACTATTTTGAAGAAGTTCTCGAGGGTGCTCGTTTAATAGAGGCCCAGTGCTCGAAGAATATTATGTTTGAGTGACATGTATTCCCATTGTAAACACAATGTTTTTATGAAATTTATTAAGGCTGTATTTATATTTTTGCCTAAAAGTAATATGATGCCTCCTGTGCGGCCGTTTATGTATATATGTATATAACCTGAAAGCTTGCAGTCGTCGGCTTCAACCCCCACGCATATAATGCGGTGGTGTTCGCAAAAGACGTGTGTTCACACTTAATCCAACGTCTTGGTCCTATTAAGGAGGTGATAGCGCAGCGAACTAGGCAACCGGACTATAATGCTTTAACACTTTCACTTAGCCAAAGGAGTTTGACAGTGGGGCTACTATATAGCCCCTGGTGGCTCCGCACTCTCCCGAATTCGGGGTGCGTACATGCCTGACCGGGAAATGGCCCTTCATTAAGGCGGAGGAATTCTAACATTCCGATAGGTCATCGAGTGGTTGACCAGTCTCACGCTATATCATGACAGTCAGTTTTCGGCTTTCTCTACTGAGGTGCTCGTCCGGACGAACCGGGGCACAATCGCAGTAGTTCCGCTGGTGCCGCCTTAGCCGATAGAGCGGAATGTAAGGCACGAAAACATAGGAGCTGGGCAAACCCAACATTTGACCAAAGACATGATTCGGAGCTGATGCATATAAGGCCAAACTCGCAATGCCGAACACTCCCTAAGGTATTCGGTCTTTATGGTATAAACCGGGCCTAAATAGTGCACTTTGTAAGAAGCCCCCGGTGTCCAGGTACATACATTATTCTGACATGGCCACATGCCAAGACGCCAGCATCCTTCTCAATAGTACTGGGAATCCGAGGGATGTGTATCAATACGAGATAGTAAGAAAGGTTTACGCAGGGTCTTAATCTAAAAGGAATCCTTGGAACGGGTCCCTGATGCACGTTTGCACCTGTGTCTCCGTTGTGCCGTATCCTGGCCGGGTGTAGCACGATGGTCATCTGTAAAAGAGAGGAACTTAGGTGAAAAGTTGTCATGCAAAAAGGTAGGTTTAAAGAAACCATGTATAATTCAAGATGAGTAAAAATTGCCACTTGTCTGCGCGCATTGAGCCCCTTGTATTTGTAATAGGGGTGTGGCCATCAAACCTGTATGAATTACATATAGCTGCATCGGACTCGTCTAACCGTGTCCGTAGTCTTGACGACCTATCGAATGTTTTAGTTGGTGAGGCCGTTTTAGTGTGCGGCTGCCAAAGCAGCCGCACTATCTTCGGCACGCAGGGATCGCTCAATATTTCCATTTACTGTAATGATGCCACGTGGACCGGGCATCTTAAGCGTGAGGGGAGCGTAACGCGGTATTGCATTAAAGCGAGCGAAAGCTTCGCATCCAAGTAGTGCTTGATAGCCACTTTGGAACGGAGCAATGTGGAAGGTTAAATTTTCGCTACAAAAGTTATCGGGGAAGCCGAATATAACCTCTAGTAGCAGGGAGCCTGTTCAATGAGCCCCTGGGCCTGATGTTACTCCTTTAAAGGTAGTATTGCAGTGGCAAATTTTCGTTGGGTCTATCCCCATTTTGCGGATTGTGTCCTGATATATCAGGTTTAGACTGCTGCCACCGTCCATCAGGACTCGTGTGAAGTGGTATCCGTCAATTATTGAGTCTAATACCAAGGCATCCCATCCTGCACGGCGGATACTTGCTGAGTAATCCCAATGGTCGAAAGTGATCGGTTGAGACGACCAATGGCAGGATTCCGCGGTGATAGGCCCTTCGGCATATTTCTCTGGGAGTGCTGCTTTGTTTCTCCCCTTGATCACGTGTAACACGTTTACTGTTTTGACTTCTGGTGGAAATTTCTTTTGTTCCCCAGTGCTTTGCTTGCGAGGCTCATCCTCGTCTTCGCTTGGTGTATCCTGCCCCTTATGTTCGGCGTTGAGCTTGCCGGACTGCTTGAAGACCCAACATTCTCTGTGGGTATGATTTGCAGGTTTATCGGGGGTGCTATGGATCTGACATATTTGGTCCAGAATTTTGTTTAGGATGGACAGTTCATCTCTGGCGCCTTTAGAGGGCGGCTTTTGCTGACCTGGCCGAGAGCTTCTAAATCCGGCATTTACCGCCGTGCTCTTCGGGCTGTCTTCTTTATTCCGGCGCTTATTATTTTTGTTGCGTCGTGATTTCTCATTTCCATCTCTAACTTCGGATGTACTTGGGTCGCTGGTGCTGCATCTGGCTAGCCAGCTGTCCTCACCCGCGCAAAAGCGGGTCATGAGGCTTGTTAGTGCTGCCATTGTTCTCGGCTTTTCTTGGCCGAGGTGTCTGGCAAGCCATTCGTCGCGGACGCTATGCTTAAGAGCTTCCAAGGCTTCAGCTTCCGGACAGTCGACTATTTGGTTCTTTTTAGTAAGAAACCTGTTCCAAAGCTTTCGGGCTGACTCTCTGGGCTGTTGAGTTATATGACTCAAATCGTCTGCGTCCGGAGGCCGGACATAAGTCCCTTGAAAATTTTCCCGAAAAGCGTCTTCGAGCTCTTCCATATTCAAATGGAGCTTTCGGGGAGGCTTTTAAGCCAGTGCCGAGCTGGCCCTTTGAGTTTGAGGGGTAAATACTTAATGGCGTGGAGATCATCTCCCCGGGTCTGTTGTTCCGTCGTATGCCTCTATGTTTACGGGTTTGAATCCCTCTGGAAATTCATGGTCTTGCACCTCGTCGGTGAAACATAGGGGGTGTGCGGCACCCCTGTATCTGGGTGTACCGCATTGTTCGGATGGTTGTTGTGTTGCATCGTATGCTGGAGCGCGCTTGCGTGGTACATAGATGGATCTGGTTGCGCCATCCTTTTGATGCGAGCCCTCGTGTGGATCGCGTATTGGCTTATGTGCAGCGTTGTCTGCCGCTCTATGTTGGTCGTGAGGTCGTCTATCCGGCCAGATGGCCGTTTTAATTTTTGGTTGCGGGGGATCTAAGGCCTCCTCATCGAATTCAGGTAGCAACTTCCGCTTCGGGTAGCTCTTGGTGGGGCGATTATCACCGTACTTCGCTGCTGTGTTGAGTACTTTACTCCATCTGATTTTGAGTGTGTCTTGCGCAGCTTTGAACCTTTGCTTCTGCTTTTTTAGACTCCTCGCGGTGGAAACAAGCCTTTGATGGGCATTCTGTTGCTCCAGGTGTCTGTCCGGTGTGATGTCGTTAGGACTATTATCTTTGACAAAGTCGGGTTGTTCGGTTTGATTCTCCGTGTTGCCGGGGTCCGGCGATGGTTCACCCTGCTCTAACGCTGGGTCTATATGATCGTTGTTTCTGCCGAGGCGGGATTTGGAGCGGCGCTTACGCCGTCGCTTTGACTGCTTCTCGAGGGGACAATCCTTCGTTGCGTCCTTCTGTTCCTCTTCGTCGTTTTCTTTTGGTGTATCCACCATGTATACGTCATGTCATGAAGTTGGTGTCCCGTGCCCTGTTGGCAGTGGTTCCTGTTCGTCTCCTGCATTGTCGTCCATACTGTCGATGTCTTCGGAGTCGAAGTCGAGCATGTCGGTTAAGTCGTCGACATTGCCTACTAAGTGGGTGGTGGGTGGGCAGCGAATTTCTTCGTCATCCGCATCCCAATCCTGCCGGACATAGTTCGGCCAGGACTCTCCTGTCAAGGAGGGAAACTTTAATGAATTTAGTATGTCGCCGAAGGGTGAGTGCTAAAAGATATCCGCGGAGGTGAACTCCATGATTGGCGCCCAGTCGGATTTGATAGACACGTGGAGGTGGTTCGGAGTCCGTGGCCGGGGAAGGATCCGACAGTTTTGCAACACGGCTCTCGTGAAGGGTATGGTAGATATTCGGCTCGATCACCGTTGTGGATACGGCCTCTATGGCAGGGTCTATCCACCCGTCCATGGGAGGCGCAACTGGCTACGAATTAAGTGCCGGAGCGGCTGCCGGTGCGATTTCCTGAACACGGTCCGATGGTAGAGCTAAATCGTACTCAACGTGACCGTGTGGCGCACAAGGCAGGGGCTCGAATTCATCGAAGATTAAGTCTCCGCGGATATCGGCCTTGTAATTTAAGCTTCCAAACCTGACCTGATGGCCAACGGCATAGCTTTCGATCTACTCCAGATGGCCAAGCGAGTTGGCCCGCAGTGCGAAGCCGCCGAACACAAAGATCTGTCCGGGGAGAAAAGTCTCACCCTGGACTGCATCGCTATCGATGATAGAAGGAGCCATCAAGCCTAACGGCGACGACACAGAGGAACTCTCAATGAAAGCACCAATGTCGGTGTCAAAACCGGCGGATCTCGGTAGGGGGTCCCGAACTGTGCGTCTAGGCGGATGGTAACAGGAGGCAGGGTACACGATGTTTTACCCAGGTTCGGGCCCTCTTGATGGAGGTAAAACCCTACGTCCTGCTTGATTAATATTGATGATATGGGTAGTACAAGAGTAGATCTACCACGAGATCAGAGAGGCTAAACCCTAGAAGCTAGCCTATGGTATGATTGTATGTTGTCCTACGGACTAAAAACCCTCCGATTTATATAGACACCGGAGAGGGTTAGGGTAACACAAGGTCGGTTACAAAGGAGGAGATATACATATCCGTATTGCCTAGCTTGCCTTCCACACCAAGTAGAGTCCCATCCGGACACGAGACGAAGTCTTCAATCTTGTATCTTCATAGTCCAACAGTCCGGCCAAAGGATATAGTCCGGCTGTCCGGAAACCCCCTAATCCAGGACTCCCTCACCAGTCAACTGTGCAAAATCATCTACACTTGTATGGGATGTCGGTCACATATACTAGGTGGGTTCATCATGGTGAAGCCGTGAACGTCAATTTTATTGACTACATGGAAGCAGCAGATCACCATCTTGATCTGCCTGATGCTCAAGGGGAAGAGGAGGAGGAGGTGGTGGTGGCGGAGCCAGTGAGTTTGACCAACATTGAAACAATGCTACGAAATGCTCGTGCATTCCGTGAACTTTCACCTCCAGAAGAAAAATGGTGGGCCCGCATGTTGGAACAATGCAACGTTGTTGTCACCCCAGGAAATAAGCTGCCAGTATTCTCAGCTATGGTCACCTTTCTTCAGGTGAAGACATCTGAGCGGATGACCAACAAATCATTCGATGCGATGTTGGCTGCTTTCCGCAAATCTTCCCCAGATGCGTCTGAGCTGCCACACACCTACAGTAAAATGAAGAATTTCCTTCGTGTAGTTGGAATTGGATATGATATGATCCATGTTTGTAAGAATAATTGTGTTCTGTTCCGGAAGGATTATGCCAACTTAAGTGAATGCCCGAAATGCAAATCATCAAGATGGAAAGATGGCGATGCTGTGAAGAGGATTCCTCATAATGTTCTGAGACATTTTCCAATTACACCAAGATTGCAGAGGTTGTTTCATGATGCTGAAACAAGAGAGGATGTACTGTGGCATTCTAGGAACCAGGAGTACAGAGATCAGAATGTAATGAGCCATCCATCTCATGGTAGTGAGTGGAAAAGCTTCAATGATAAACACAAAGAGTTTGCTGCTGACCCGAGAAAATTAGACTTGGCTTAGCTTCAGATGGATTTAACCCATTTGGCCACCAGAGCGCCACATATAGCATGTGGGCAGTGCTTGTTATCCCTTACAACATGCCTCCAAATGTCTGCACCAAAGAATCAAACTACATGATGGCCTTACTCATCCCAGGTCCTAAAAGTCCTGGAAAGGATTTTGATTTGTTAATGGAGCCTCTCGTGGAGGAACTTCAACAGCTATGGAAGGGTGTTCTCACTCGAGACCTATATAGCAGCCCACCAGCTGATTTCCTTCTGCGTGATGTTATAATTTGGCGCATCCATGATTATCCGGCTTTGGGCACTATGTCAGGGCGAACGACACATGGTTACAATGCATGTGTTCGCTGTGACAGGAATCCGCTGTCATACGCAATACTTAGCAAGATCTGTTACATTGGACACTGTCGTTTCCTTGCCAAGGACAAGCCGCATCCTAGAAAATACCGAAGACATGTGTTCAATGCAAAGCATGAAAACCGTGATGCACCAAAGGGGATCACCGCCGATGAGTTGTAAGTGGAATTAGGGAAGGTCAGGCATATTACACCAGGAAACAATCCTGGTAATGGTGGCGGGAAAAGGAAGTGTGGCAGGGTAGAAGAGAGATTATTGTTTACCCGCAGGTCCACTTTGTGGGACTTGGAGTATTGGAAAGATTTGGATCTGCGGCATAATCTTGATGTGATGCACATCGAGAAAAATATATGTGACAGCATTATCGGGACACTTCTTAATATTGAAGGCAAGACAAAAGATACCTTAAAATCTAGGATTGATTTAACACACTTAGGTATCAGAAAGGATTTGCAGGTGCAAGATGAAGGTAAACCACGGGATATGGCACCAGCTGTGTACGTCTTGGACAAGGTAAAAAGAAAAGAATTCTGCGAGGTCCTGTCACGTGTGAGATTCCCACGTGGATTTGCTTCCAACCCTGAAAGGAGAGTCAGTGCATATGGAAACAAGGTACAAGGGTTGAAAACTCATGACTACCACGTCCTACTTCAAAGGGTTTTACCTGTTATCCATAGAGGATTGGGCCGCCCTGACTTATACAGAGTAGTTGTAGAGTGGAGACAATTCTTCAGGGAACTCTGTAGTAGGAATATCAGGATAGATGCTTTGGAGCGTCTTAGAGACAAGATACCAACTATCCTATGCGACCTTGAGAAGATATATCCTCCAGCCTTCTTTGATGTGATGGTGCATTTGGCTGTTCATCTACCTGATGAGGCACTACTTAGAGGTCCAGTACAGTATGGCTGGATGTACCCTATTGAAAGGTGGCTAGGCACTTTCAAGGGCTATGTTAGGAACATAGCTAGACCCGAGGGTTCCATTGCAGAGGCCTACATTGCTACAGAAGCGTTGACATTCTTCTCAAAATACATTGAAATAGCTGATCAGCTTAGCAAAGAGGTGGGTGAAGACAATCCCGGGCCCAATGTTTTCGATTATTCTGTTCGAGTTACAGGGAAGAGTCGATGAGAGGAAAAACCTAAAGATTTGGACAAAATGGTTTGGTATGTGTTGAATAACTGTCCTGAGATACTACCTTATATCAAGTAAGTGCAGTACTGTAGCTTATACATCGTAATCTACTAAACTTGCAGCACATTCTTATATATTTGGATGTTTGACGCGATCACTATGTTGTGCAGCATCTACAAAGAGGAGTTACTGCCACAAAATCCAAGAAACATTGACAAACTGGTTATGGCAGGATTTGCGAAATGGTTCAAGAACCATGTAAGCTTTTGAAGTGCACTATCAGTTTTTTTAATATATTGAGTACATAAGATGATCAGCTTGTCTATTTTCTAACCATAGGTTAAGAAGATGCGGGAGGATGGGCAGGCAGTTGATGATGCCCTTTACTCACTAGCAACGGGTCCTCATACTCGGGTAAGACATTATGAATCTTGCGTTGTTGGAGATGTGCGCTACAACACCCTTGCACGAGACGAAGGCAGGAAGACACAAAACAGTGCCATCATGAGCACGGATACGTATGACAAAGAGACAACTGAAATGTATGCTAACATAGCAAACATTGTTCAGTTGCAGTATATCTCCAGTTCTGAGGATCATCGGTGTGTGGTTCTGTTGTGCTGTCGTTGGTATAACCTGTTTTCCAGGATCGCAAAACCCAGAGCTGATGATTATTTCAAATCCATCAATGTCAAGGCGGCGTACCAGACCAACGAGCCTTTTATTTTGGCAAATCAAGCAACACAAATATTTTTCTTGGAAGACACATTTGCACGTAGCGATGACTGGAGAGTATTGCAAAGGTTTGAGCAGAGGAATTCGTTTAATGAAGTTGCACAACAAGATGATGCTTACACTTCTCCTGATGTAAAGATAACACAGATATTCCTAATATCTTTGAGAACCATCACGTCAATGACACCAGCGAAAAGATTGCCTGTCGTGCTGTGGACATACAAGAGTTGATCAAGAAGAAGCCAATGTTCGAGGACGTTGAGGACGAAGAATAAGATGACACCGTGGGGAATTATGATTCAGACTGATACACATGGCGAAGATGTTGACGCTGCTACTACGGATGATGATTACATTGCTTTTGTCGTATTTTCCTGTCAGAAGACATTTTTTATCTACTATGTGAAATTGTGTTTGCTATGACAACTGAAACCTGATGAACATGTTGTTTAGTATTTTGCTATGAGAACATCACTTGTTATGTATGCTGATTTGTGTTTGGTGATTGTATGACAACTAAAACATGATGACATTGTTGTTTAGTTGTACTCATATTTGGCTGTGAAACTTGAATTTGATGACATAGTTTGGTGTTGGACTGCAATTTTCTCGACGTCTTCGAATGAAAACAAAGCTGACCCAACAGGGCCTCTGCTATTTATTTATTTATATGAGCAAAAGGAGATACCCCCTGATTTCCGTTAATAGAAATCATTAGATGTTCACAACACTACGCCCAGCCTACTACACAGGTTTCAATCATTACTAGTTTTAGCAAAGTGCTCATGTCATAGCCACTGAATACATCACGAGTGCTACATACACTGCAAATAAAGAGACAATCATCCTACAGAGCACATCGATTTTGCCCATTATCTTCACAAGCCCTTTCATATCCTCATTCCTTTCAAGGCCGTTCAACAGCTGTTGCTTGGCCATGATCAGAGGAACTGCATCTTTAACCTTCTGCTCTGCATCTTCCTCTTCTGTCGTTCCTTCAGTTACTTGTCCAACACCCAACCTACTGGTATTGGGATTCCTCGGCTAACCAAATAATCAGCGTAGTTGCATTCCCCCATATCAGCAACTTCCCAGAAATACAAATCACACGAATCTTCCCTTTTCTGCACGAATCAAATTGGAAGATCATCAACCAAACTATTAAAAAAATCAGCAACTGAAAGCACTAGAACAACACTTAAACATATTTATTACCCCATGATTCGGGAATTTGTAGAAGACTCGGCCAGGGTTGCGGATTGTGGTTGAGATGCGACAGATGACTCTGCGTGATTTGCAGCAATGGCACCACACCAATAGGGAGCAGGTTGCTATGAGCAATCGGCTGCGGTGCGCGTGGCGGCAGGGGTGTGATGAGACCCACAGGCAATGGTACGGGTGGTGACTTGGCGCATATCTGGTTGTTGCCTGTTGAAGAGAATGTGGATGAGCAGCGAGCGGACATGGATACTACGGCTAGAGCTTCTGATGCTAGGCAGAGTAAGTAGAGAAGAGGAGAAGCGAATGTTGGATATGTCAGTTTCATTACTTGTAGAGTAGCATAGCACCATATATAGTCATAGTCTAGGTCTGGATTCGAACCAGCTACAGGAGCACATCTTTCTTTTTTCTAAAACTCGGCAATGTCTCTTTACTGGTACACTAGCTTGTTCTGTACGCCTTCCCAAGTCTTTGATTTTCTTTCCCCTTTTTTGCGAGGAAGGAAGGAGGACAAAATTGAGAGTTCCCGGGACTTGAACCCAAGACCTCTCGGTTGAAAACCAAGGGTGCTAGTCACTTATGTGGCGAACATTCCCTGTGAGGAGGATGGCAGACGAACGCATTTTCCTCGCACTTTTCTTCCTATATATAAAAAAGTATGCTACTCGGTGTCCGCTTAGTCAACAAACGATTGTGCCAACCTTGACTGTTGGATTGACATTCAGCATTTGTCGCGTTTCTTCAGTCTCTTCTTCCTCGAGCCGCCAAAGCCAAACCAGCGCCGGCGGGACCGCTTGCTCCCGCCTCCCACGGCTGGCTGTGATCTTCCCCGGGTCCTGTTTGTTCCCGTCCGAGGCCTCTGCCTTGGTTCGCTCGCCGCGGCGCCGCCCTCCGGTGTTGTCAACATGGTCAACAACCGAGAGGAATAAGGAGATGACTGTACATGGTGAGGATGACAGTAGGGACCCAGCAGCGCGCGCAGTAATTTTGTTTTTTCGGGAAGGAGAAGGGTATCAACTGGGTTGTGCGGGACCCGTGGCCCATCTAGCCCAGGCTTTTATTTCATATGTTTAGCACATGACCAATCCAGTTTGTTTTTTTCCTTTGTGAAAATGGCTAGCCAGCTATTTTGTTTTTTGCAGAATAACCAACGTAGGCCTACTTGCTTTTCTACGCCCTGCTGGGCCGGAAATCTTTCAAGACGAGGAGGGATGCATTTTGCCCAGAAAATGGGCTATAAGTAATAAGAAATGGGCTATAAGTAATAATAAATGGGCTGTAAAATGAAAAAATACAGCAAACAGGCAATTAGTTCCAAAATACTGTTTTCTTTCGGATTTTGATATTTTAAATTTCATTGTTTTTGTGCGGGTAAAATTTCATTGAATTTAAATTAAGGTATATTTAGATTTAAAATTAATTTGAATCTGGCTAGAAATTTCGGGTTGTATGCTGTTTGGGACAGATTTGGAGGCTGACTTGTGGGTCTACTAGGTTGACGTGTACTTTGGCTTTGTCAACTTAGTCCACAAATGATTCTAGCAGCAGTGACTGTTGGATGTTAATCCAACGGCCGTGCTGCTTCTTCAATATCTGATCTTCTTGCTCCAGCAGCCCAAACCAGCTCCGGTGGGACTGCCTGCTCCCGCCTCCCGTGGCCGGCTGTGCTGCCGCACAGGCCGCACCGCCCCACCCTACTTCATTGTTGGCTAGGCCATTCCTCTACTCACCCACACCTTATGTTATTTTCCGGTGACGGCAGCCGGACCAGTAAACCCTCGTACTCCCCACTGCGTGGGCAACCATTGCCGAGTCTTCGCCGGCTCCGTGTCGTTCCCTTCCTAGGCCTCGCCGTCGTCCACCGCCATGGTGCTCTCGGCGCGGCCTGGTCAACGTGGTCAACGAACGACATCCATCGGCCGTGGACTGTACGCGCAAAATAATGATTCCTCCACCTGACAGCTGGGACCCACCGGAAGGGCCTCTGTATTTCGTGAAAAAAACGTTCCCCTCGCTGACATGTCGGACCCACCAGCTATATCTTCGCATGCCAGGAAGTTCCTCCTTATTACGCACACAAAAATGAATACCCCCTGCTAGCTGGGACCCACCATAGTGGGAGGATGACTTGTGGGCCAACTAATTTGACGGGGACGGAGAGCTTTGTCAACTTAGTCAATATGAACGATTCTAGCTCCAGTGACCGTACGATGTCCATCCAATGGCTGTAGTGCTTCTTCAACCTCTGGTCTTCTTGCTCCAGCCGCCCAAAGCAGCGCCAGTCGTGCCGCATGCTCCTACCTCCTGTGGCCGGCTGTGCTGCCACGGAGGCCTCACCGCCCCCTACTATTCCCACCGCTGGCCAGGCCCTGCGGTGACGGCAGCCTCACACAGCAGCCGAACCAGTGAACCCTCGTACTCCTCTCCGCCCGGGCTTGCACTGCCGCGTCTTCCCCGGCTCCGCGTCGTCCCCTTCCTAGGCCTCGCCATCGTCCACCGCTGTGGTGCTCTCGGCGCCGCCTGGTCAACATGGTCAATGAACGACTTCCATCGGGCGTGGACTATACATGGAGAGGCTGAAAGCTGGGTCCACGGCCGCAGCAAGGAAGTGCCTCCTTATTACGCGGAAAATAATGATTCCTCCACCTGACAGCTGGGACCCACCGGACGAGCCACTGTATTTCACGGAAAAAACGTTTCCCCCTGACTACTGGGACCCACCAGCTTCATCTTCTTACGCAAGGAAGTGCGCCCGGGCAAAAAAAAGATTCGCCCCCCTGATTGTTGGGACCCACCAGCTTCATCTTCTTACGCAAGGAAGTGCGTCCGGGCAAAAAAAACGATTCGCCCCCCTGACTGCTGGGACCCACCGGCTACATCTTCGCACGCAAGGAAGTGCGTCTGGGCAAAAAAAAGATTCGCCCCCCTGACTGCTGGGACCCACCAGCTACATCTTCGCAGGCAAGGAAGTGTGTGACAGTCGGGACCCACCTGGTCGAAGCGTACATACAGGCAAGGAAGTACGTAGCATGTACACGTACGTACAGTGGCCAGGGTGCAAGAAAGAAAATACGGCCATGTATGTGTACATACGGGCGGGGTCTCGAACGCCTACTCGCGCATACGTACGGCCAGGGCTCGTGTACATGGCTGGGTCAGAACGGAGAAACAGCGCCGTCATCGTGTTCATAGGGAGGCAACGGAATGCGTCGTGTTCATTGGGAGGCAATGGAACGCGTGGGAGCCAACCAGCTGGGTCGGAACGGAATGCGTGGTCGTGTTCATCAGGAGGGCTTGGACGGAACAGGCGATGGAAACGAGGCCTGGCGTATCGCACAACGGAGGAAATCGACCTCCTACGTTCGGAACGGGGTCCTGTTGATCGGGAGGGGTCTGTCGTACCGCAAAGCGGAGGAAACGGACCTCCTACGGTCGAAACGGGGGTCCTATTGATCGGGAGGGGTGTGGCGTACCACAAAACGGACGAAACGGACCTCCTACGGTCAAAACGGGGGTCCTGTTGATTGGGAGGGGTGTGGCGTACCGCAAAATGGACGAAACGGACCTCCTACGGTCGAAACGGGGGTCCTGTTCATCGGGAGGGGTGTGGCGTACCGCAAAACGGGACTCCACGGGATACTGTTCATCTCCACCGTCGACCTCCTCCAGCCTCCACGGGCTGCTGTTCGTCCAGCCTCCGCCGCGCGCTACTCCACCGGCTACTGTTCAACCACCCCTCCACCATCTACTGTTCATCCAGCCCTCCACACCACGGGGTCCTGTTCAACCACCCCTCCATGGGCACCCCTCCACTGTCTACTGTTCATCCAGCCCTCCACACCACGGGGTCATGTCCATCCACCCCTCCACGGGCACCCCTCCATCGTCTACTGTTCATCCAGCCCTCCACCACACTACGGGGTCCTGTTCATCCAGAGGCAACGCCACCACTCACTGTTCATCCAACCCCCCCCCCCCCCGCCCCCCCGCAACGCTCACTGTTCATTCCAGAGGCAGCATCGATCGGCTTCAGTTAGCAAAAGTAGCGAAGGAATCGCTCGATCGGGTTCAGTTAACAGCCATCGATCAATCGCTTGGGTTCAGTAACGCGTAGCCTGCAGTGCAATCGCTCGGGTTCAGTTAGAGCCCAATGCCTCGCTCGGGTTCAGTTAGAGACCAACGCGTCGGTCGGGTTCAGTTAGAGCCAACGCCTCGCACACACGCGCGTACGTGTACGAGAGAAACACGCATCGCTCGGCCCCCGACCTCCCACCGTAACCGGGAACTCCCCGAAATTTTCCTCCCCCTCCCTTCTACCATGGTTTTTTCCGTCATGGACAGCCCAAAGAATGTCATGCAGCTGCGTCTCCGGCCCGCCCAGGGCGAAAAGCCCATTTTCTGTCATGATTTTTTGTCATAGAAGTAGGAGCCCACCACATCTATGATGATACCGGGTTTTGTCACAATTATCGTCATAGAAGTGTCATATGTATGACAGGAAAAAAATCGTCCGGCCCAAAATGTCACGGATGTGTCTTTTTTTTGTAGCGTATGTTGATTATGCTAATTACATTGTGGCTAAGTTTATACCACCTAGTTTCACATACCAGCAAAAGAAAAAGTTTTTCTATGATTTAAGACATTACTTTTGGGATGACCCACATCTTTATAAAGGAGTAGATGGTGTTATTATACGTTGTGTACCTGAGCATGAACAGGAACATATCCTACGCAAGTGTCACTCCGAAGCTTATGGAGGACACCACGCTGGAGATAGAACTGCGCATAAGGTATTGCAATCCGGTTTTTATTGGCCTACTCTCTTCAAGGATGCCTGTAAGTTTGTCTTATCTTGTGATGAATGTCAAAGAATTGGTAATATTAGTAGACGTCAAGAAATTCCTATGAATTATTCACTTGTTATAGAACCATTTGATGTTTGGGATTTTGATTATATGGGACCGTTTCCTGCCTCTAATGGATATACACATATTTTAGTTGATGTTGATTACGTTACTAAGTGGGTAGACGCTATTCCAACTAGTAGTGCTGATCATAACACCTCTATTAAGATGCTTAAAGAAGTTATTTTTCCGAGGTTTGGAGTCCCTAGATATCTAATGACTATGGTGGTTCACATTTTATTCATGATGCTTTCCATAAAATGCTTGCTAAGTATGATGTTAATCATAGAATTGCATCTCCTTCTCACCCACAGTCTAGTGGTCAAGTAGAATTGAGTAATAGAGAACTCAAATTAATTTTGCAAAAGACTGTTAATAGATCTAGAAAGAATTGGTTCAAGAAACTTGATGATACATTATGGGCCTATAGAAATGCATATAAAAATCCTATGGGTATGCCTCCGTACAAAATGGTTTATGGAAAATCATGTCACTTACCTCTCAAACTAGAACATAAGGCTTATTGGGCTATCAAAGAGCTCAATTATGATTTCAAACTTGCCGGTGAGAAAAGGTTATTTGACATTGGCTCACTTGATGAATGGAGAACCCAAGCCTATGAGAATGCCAAATTGTTTAAAGAAAAGGTTAAAAGATGGCATGACAAAAGGATACAAAAGCGTGAGTTTAATGTAGGTGATTATGTATTGCTATACAACTCTTGTTTAAGATTTTTTGCAGGAAAGCTTCTCCCTAAATGGGAAGGTCCTTATGTTATCGAGGAGGTCTATCATTCCGGTGCCATAAAAATCAACAACTTCGAAGGCACAAATCCGAATGTGGTGAACGGTCAAAGAATCAAACACTATATCTCAGGTAATCCTATAAATGTTGAAACCAATGTTATTGAAATCATAACCCCAGAGGAATACATAAGGGACGCTTTCCGGAACGTTTCAGACTCCAAAAAGGAATAGGTATGTGGTACGGTAAGTAAACCGACTCCAAAACTGTTTTAATGGTAATTTTTCTCCATTTTGGAATATTTAGAAAAATAGAAAAATAAGAAGCAGTCGGGGAAGGACACGAGGGCTCCACGAGGGTGGAGGGCGCACCCTACCCCCCTGGGCGTGCCCCCTGCCTCGTGGGCACCTCGTGTGCTCTCCGGACTCCGTTTTCTTGCACGATATGTATTTTGATCAGTAAAAATTCATTATATATATCCCGGAAGTTTTGACCACAATATCATGCAAAAATATCATGTTCTTGCTTCGAGTAGTTTTTCTGACAGATCTAGATCATCATGACGTCTCCAAGTTCCCCCAAGGACAAGTTCTTCGATAAGGTCATCAACCCCAACCTCGTGGAAGTGTTGCAACACCCTCAAACCATTGAGGTGCATGAGGGGGTGCTGCACATCCGTGATGTTGAGGGACCAAGGAGGACCGGAAGCGTGGAGACAAGGCTCGAGGCAATGGAGCAACAAGTTTCCAGGTGCCAGGAGATGGTGGAGCGTGGACTTGACTCCAATCACATTATGATCATGGAGTTAACCAACAAACACAAGCTGGACGCCAAGGACATTGGGGAGGCCATCTTCAAGCTTCACGAGAAAATCGAGCACCTCTAAGCCCAGATTTATGACCTGCAAAATCAAAACTATGAGTATGAGTATAGATTCAAGAGGATGAGTTTGGCTACAGATTTGAGGATTCAGGAGACTTGGTCATCCTTCTATGATGGCGAGCCTATGCCTTGGAAGAGGGACAACAAGCCTACATCATCAACAACTCCACCCTCTCCACCAACAAAGAAGAATTGAGTATCTGGTATGGGCACTCCCCTTGGCAACTGCCAAGCTTGGGGGAGTGCCCCGGTATCGTATCACCATCGCTTCTGGCTTTACCGTTTTTCTTAGTTTGATTCTTTTGGTAATATCTTGATCTAGTAGCAAAAAATTTTAGTATGATCTAGTTGTGAGTTTTGCTTTATGATCCTTCTATGTAATCGAGTCCGTGAGCTACATATCATAAAGATTAGGGTTGAGTCAAGGGCTTGATTATTTTGCCATAATCTTGAGTGAATAAAAGAAAAGAGAATAAATAAAAAGAAACAAAGAGATCATATGGATCTTATGGAGAGTAATGAGCTCACATAGAAAGAGTATGATGTATAAAAGTTGTTGAGAGTTGACAAACATAGTTTTGGTCACCGTTGCAGTTAATAGGAAGTAATAAAGAAACAGAGGTCTTCACATATAAATATACTATCTTGGACATCTTTTATGATTGTGAGCACTCATTAAAATATGACATGCTAAAGAGTTGACGTTGTACAAGGAAGGCAATGTAATGGGTTATGTTTTCTTACATCTGAGATAAATTATATTGTCATGGATCATCCAACATGATTGAGCTTGCCTTTCCCTCCCATGCTAGCCAATTCTTTGCACCAAGTAGAGATACTACTTGTGCTTCCAAACACCCGTAAACCCAGTTTTGCCATGAGAGTCCACCATATCTACCTATGGATTGAGTAAGATCCTTCAAGTAAGTTGTCATCAGTGCAAGCAATAAAAATTGCTCTCGAAATATGTATGACTTATTAGTGTGGGAGAAAATAAGCTTTATACGATCTTGTGATATGGAAGAAATAAAAGCGACGGACTGCATAATAAAGTTCCATATCACAAGTGGTAATATAAAGTGACATTCATTCGCATTAAGATTTTGTGCATCCAACCAGAAAAGCGCATGACAACCATTGCTTCCCTCTGCAAAGGGACTATCTTTTACTTTTATCTCCTACCTTACATAGGAGTCATGGTGATCCTCACCTTTCCTTTTTTACATTTTATCTTTTGGCAAGCACAACATGTTGGAAAGATCCTGGTATATATGGGTAATTGGATGTGAGTTTTCATGAACTATTATTGTTGACATTACCCTTGAGGTAAAACATTGGGAGGCAAAACTATAAGCCCCTATCTTTCTCTGTGTCCGATTAAAACTCCATACCCGTAAGTATTGCGTGAGTGTTAGCAATTGTGAAAGACTATATGATAGTTGAGTATGTGGACTTGCTGAAAAGCTCTTATATTGACTCTTTCCTATGTTATGATAAATTGCAATTGCTCCAATGACTGAGATTATAGTTTGTTAGTTTTCAATGAAGTTTATGATTCATACTTGAAATTGTGATTGAATTGTTACTCTTGCATAAGAGATCATATGATAAGAATTATATAAGCTGTTGTTCTAAGAATGATCATGATGCCCTCATGTCCATATTTTTTTTATCGACACCTCTATCTCCAAACATGTGGACATATTTTTCGATTTCGGCTTTCTCTTGAGGACAAGCAGGGTCTAAGCTCGGGGGAGTTGATACGTGATACGTCCATTTTGCATCATGCTTTTATATCAATATTTATTGCATTATGGGCTGTTATTACACATTATGTCACAGTACTTATGCCTATTCTCTCTTATTTTACAAGGTTTACATAAAGAGGGAGAATGCCGGCAGCTGGGATTCTAGGCTGGAAAAGGAGCAAATATTAGAGACCTATTCTGCACAGCTCCAAAAGTCACGAAACTTCACGAAAGATGTTTTCCAAATATATAAAAAATATTGAGAGCAAGAACTTCACTAGGGGGGCCACACCCTTCCCACGAGGGTGGGGGGCGCGCCCTACCCCCCTAGGCGCGCCCCCTACCTCGTGGGCCCCCTGGTGGCCCTCCGGTGGCCATCTTCTACTATATGGAGTCTTTCGATGGGAAAAAAATCATAAGCTAACTTCTCAAATGAAACTCCATCGCCACGAGGTGGAACCAATCTAGGGCTCTGGCGAAGCTGTTCGGCTAAGGAAACTTCCCTCTCGGAGGGGGAAATCATCGCCATCGTCATCACCAATGCTCCTCTCATTGGGAGAGGGCAATCTCCATCAACATCTTCAACAGCACCATCTCATCTCAAAACCCTAGTTCGTCTCTTGTATCCAATTCTTGTCTCCAAGTCCGGGATTGGTGCTAGTAGGTTGCTAGTAGTGTTAATTACTCCTTGTAGTTGATGCAAGTTGGTTTAATTGGTGGAAGATCGTATGTTCAGTTCCTATATGCATATTAATACCCCTCTGATTATGAACATGTTTATGCTTTGTGAGTAGTTACTTTTGTTCCTGAGGACATGGGAGAAGTCTTGCTATTAGTAGTCATGTGAGTTTGGTATTCGTTCGATATTTTGATGAGATGCATGTTGTCTCTCCTCTAGTGGTGTAATGTGAACATCGACTACATGACACTTCACCATTATTTGGGCCTAGAAGAAGGCATTGGGGAGTAATAAGTAGATGATGGGTTGCTAGAGTGACAGAAGCTTAAACCCTAGTTTATGCGTTGCTTCGTAAGGGGCTGATTTGGATCCATATGTTTCATGCTATGGTTAGGTTTACCTTAATACTTTTGTTGTATTTGCGGATGCTTGCAATAGAGGTTAATCGTAAGTGGGATGCTTGTCCAAGTAAGGGCAGCACCCAAGCACTTGTCCACCCACATACCAAATTATCAAAGTACCAAACGCGAATCATATGAACGTGATGAAACCTAGATTGACGATATTCCCATGTGTCCTCGAGAGCGCTTTACATCATATAAGAGTTTGTCCTGGCTTGTCCTTTGCTACAAAAAGGATTGGGCCACCTTGCTGCACTTTATTTACTTTTGTTACTTGTTGCTCGTTACAAATTATCTTATCACAAAACTATCTGTTACCACTTATTTCAGTACTTGCAGAGTATACTTTGCTAGAAACGGCTTATCATTTCCTTCTGCTCCTCATTGGGTTCGACACTCTTACCTATCGAAAGGACTACGGTAGATCCCCTATACTTGTGGGTCATCAAGACTCTTTTCTGGCACCGTTGCCGGGGAGTGAAGCGCCTTTGGTAAGGAAAAATTTATATAGTGTGCTGAAATTTACTGTCACTTGTTACTATGGAAAGTAATCCTCTGAGGGGCTTGTTCGGGGTATCTTCACCCCGACCAGTAGAGCAAAGAGTTGCTCCTCAACCTACTGAACCTACTGAAAATGAAAATGAAAATGCTTGCTTTGAAGTTCCTTCGGGTATGATAGAAAAACTTCTAGCTAATCCTTTTCTAGGAGATGGAACAAAACATCCTGATGAACATCTGATATATGTGGATCAAGTTTGTGGATTATTTAAGCTTGCAGGTGTACCCGGAGATGTTGTTAAGAAGAAGGTCTTCCCCTTATCTTTGAGGGGAGATGCATCGACATGGTATAGGCTATGTGATGATATGAGGTCTTGGAATTACGAACGATTGAAATTGCAATTTCATCAGAAGTTTTATCCTATGCATCTTGTTCATTGTGATCGCAATTATATATATAGTTTTTGGCCTCGCGAAGGAGAAATCATCGCTCAAGCTTGGGGGAGGCTTAAATCAATGTTATATTCATGCCCCAATCATGAGCTCTCAAGAGAAATGATTATTCAAAAAATTTATGCTCGGCTTTCTGGTAACAATCGCACCATGCTTGATACTTCTTGTGCTGGCTCTTTTATGATGAAGACTATTGAATTCAAATGGGATTTATTGGAAAGAATTAAACACAACTCTGAAGATTGGGACCTCGACAATGGTAAGGAGTCAGGTATGACACCTAGTTTTGATTGTGTTAGATCATTTATGGATACCAATATTTTTCGTAAATTTAGCACTAAATGTGGACTTGACTTTGAGATAGTAGCTTCTTTCTGTGAATCTTTTGCTGCTTATGTTGATCTCCCCAAGGAGAAGTGGTTTAAATATCATCCTCCCATAGAAGTAAAATTAGCTGCACCTATTAAAGTTAAAGAAAAGACTATCACTTATAATGATCCTATTGTTCCTACTTCTTATGTTGAGAAACCACCTTTCCATGTTAAGATAAAGGATCATGCTAAAGCTTCAACTGTGGTTCGTAAAAGCAATATTAAAACATATACCCCTCCTGAGCAAGTTAAAGTTGAACCTAATATTGCTATTGTTAAAGATCTCTTGTCTGATAATATAGATGGAAATGTTATTTATTTCTGTAATGAAACTACTAGAATTGCTAAACCCCGTGATAAAGATAAACCTAGACCTATGGTAGGCATGCCTATTATTTCTGTTAAAATATGAGATCATTGTTATCATGGCTTGTGTGATATGGGTGCTAGTGCTAGTGCAATACCTATTGAGCTATACAAAGAAATTATGCATGATATTGCACCTGCTGAGATGGAAGATATTGATGTCACAATTTAACTTGCCAATGGAGATACTATTTCACCAATGGGAATTGTTAGACATGTTGAAGTCTTGTGTGGGAAAACTAAATATCCTGCTGATTTTCTTGTTCTTGGTTCCCCACAAGATAGCTTTCGTCCCATTATATTTGGTAGACCCTTCTTAAATACTGTTAATGCTACCATAGATTGCAAAAGAGATGTTGTTACTATCGGTTTAGATGATATGACTCATGAATTTAATTTTTCTAAATTTAGTAGAAAACACCATGAAGAAGAATTACCTAGTGAGGATGAAATTATTGGTCTTTCTGCTGTTGCCGTACCTCCTAGTGATCATTTAGAACAATACTTGCTAGACCATGAAAATGATATGTTTATGAATGAAAGAAGGGAATTAGATGAAGTATTCTTTAAACAGGAACCTATTCTGAAAAACAATTTACCCGTTGAAATCCTAGGGGATCCTCCTCCACCCAAGGGTGATCCCGTGTTTGAGCTTAAACCGTTACCTGATACTCTTAAATATGCTTATCTTGATGAGAAAAAGATATATCCTGTTATTATTAGTGCTAACCTTTCAGAACATGAAGAAGAGAGATTATTGAAAACTCTGAAGAAGCACCGTGCTTCTATTTGGTATACTCTTGATGATCTTAAGGGCATTAGTCCCACTCTATGTCAACATAAAATTAATTTGGAAGAAGATGCTAAACCAGTTTGTGATCATCAACGCCAGCTGAATCCTAAAATGAAAGAAATGGTAAGAAAGGAGATTCTAAAGCTCCTTGAGGCAGGTATAATTTATCCCGTTGTTGATAGTCAATGGGTAAGACCTGTCCATTGCGTCCCTAAGAAGGGAGGTATTACTGTTGTTCCTAATGATAAAGATGAATTGATTCCTCAAAGAATTATTATAGGTTATAGGATGGTAATTGATTTCCGCAAATTAAATAAGGCTACTAAAAAAGATCATTATCCCTTACCTTTTATCGATCAAATGCTAGAAAGATTATCTAAACATACGCATTTTTGCTTTCTAGATGGTTATTCTGGTTTCTCTCAAATACCTGTGTCAGCGAAAGATCAATCAAAGACTACTTTTACATGCCCTTTTGGTACTTTTGCTTATAGACGTATGCCTATTCTCTCTTATTTTACAAGGTTTATATAAAGAGGGAGAATGCCGGTAGTTGGGATTCTAGGCTAGAAAAGGAGTAAATATTAGAGACCTATTGTGCACAGCTCCAAAAGTCCTGAAACTTCAGGGAAGATGTTTTCAGAATATATAAAAAATATTGAGAGCAAGAACTTCACCAGGGGGGCCACACCTTGCCCACGAGGGTGGGGGCGCGCCCTACCCCCCTGGGTGTGCCCCCTACCTCGTGGGCCCCCTGGTGCCCTCCGGTGGCCATATTCTGCTATATGGAGTCCTTCGATGGGAATAAAATCATAAGCCATCTTCTTGGATGAAACTCCGCCGCCACGAGGCGGAACCTTGGTGGAACCAATCTAGGGCTCTGGCAGAGCTGTTCAGTCGGGGAAACTTCCCTCCCGGAGGGGGAAATCATCGCCATCGTCATCACCAACACTCCTCTCATTGGGAGAGGGCAATCTCCATCAACATCTTCATTAGCACCATCTCATCTCAAAACCCTAGTTCATTCTTGTCTCCAAGTCCGGGATTGGTGCTAGTAGGTTGCTAGTAGTGTTAATTACTCCTTGTAGTTGATGCTAGTTGGTTTAATTGGTGGAAGATCATATGTTCAAATCCTATATGCATATTAATACCCCTCTGATTATGAACATGTTTATGCTTTGTGAGTAGTTACTTTTGTTCCTGAGGACATGGGAGAAGTCTTGCTAATAGTAGTCATGTGAATTTGGTATTCGTTCGATATTTTGATGAGATGCATGTTGTCTCTCCTCTAGTGGTGTTATGTGAACATCGACTACATGACACTTCACCATTATTTGGGCCTAGAGGAAGGCATTGGGGAGTAATAAGTAGATGATGGGTTGCTAGACTGACAGAAGCTTAAACCCTAGTTTATGCGTTGCTTCGTAAGGGGCTGATTTGGATCCATATGTTTCATGCTATGGTTAGGTTTACCTTAATACTTTTGTTGTATTTGTGGATGCTTGCAATAGAGGTTAATCATAAGTGGGTTGCTTGTCCAAGTAAGGGCAGCACCCAAGCACCAGTCCACCCACATACCAAATTATCAAAGTACCGAACGTGAATCATATGAACATGATGAAACCTAGCTTGACGATATTCCCATGTGTCCTCGGGAGCGCTTTACATCATATAAGAGTTTGTCCAGGCTTGTCCTTTCCTACAAAAAGGTTTGGTCCACCTTGCTGCACTTTATTTACTTTTGTTACTTGTTTCTCGCTACAAATTATCTTATCACAAAACTATCTGTTACCACTTATTTCAGTACTTGCAGAGAATACCTTGCTGGAAACCGCTTATCATTTCCTTCTGCTCCTCGTTGGGTTCGACACAATTACATATCGAAAGGACTACGATAGATCCCCTATACTTATGGGTCATCAATATGTCCATTTTGCATCATGCTTTATATTGATATTTATTGCATTATGGGATATTATTACACATTGTGTCACAATACTTATGCCTATTCTCTCTTATTTTACAAGATTTACATAAAGAGGGAGAATGCCGCCAGCTGGGATTCTGGGCTGGAAAAGGAGCAAATATTAGAGACCTATTCTGCACAGCTCCAAAAGTTCTAAAACTTCATGGAAGTCATTTTCAGACAATATAAAAAATACTGAGCGCAAGAAGTTCTAGAGGGGGGCCATACACTAGCCACGAGGGTGGGGGGCGCGCCCCCTGCCTCGTGGGCCCTCTGGTGGCCCTCCGATGCCCATCTTCTACTATATGGAGTCCTTCATTCAGGAAAAAATTATAAGCAAGCTTTCGGGACGAGACTCTGCCGCCACGAGGCGGAACCTTGGCGGAACCAATCTAGGGCGCTGGCGGAGCTGTTCTGCAGGGGAAACTTTCCTCCGGGAGGGGGAAATCATCACCATCGTCATCACCAACGATCCTCTCATCGGGAGGGTGTCAATCTCCATCAACATCTACACTAGCACCATCTCCTCTCAAACCCTAGTTCATCTCTTGTATCCAATTCTTGTCTCCAAGTCTGGGATTGGTACCTGTGGGTTTCTAGTAGTGTTGATTACTCCTTGTAGTTGATGCTTGTTGGTTTATTTGGTGGAAGATCATATGTTCAGATCCTATATGCATATTAATATGTAACACCCCGGATATGACTTTCCCAATATGTACTCCAACTCGTGCCGTTTCCGGCCTTAAGTTATTTTATTTTCTCGGGTTCGGGTTTTTGTCTCTGTGTGTTGTTATCGTTGTCATGCATCTCTTATCATGTCATCATGTGCATTGCATTTGCATACGTGTTCATCTCATGCATTCGAGCATTTTCCCCGTTGTCCGTTTTGCATTCCGGCGCTTCGTTCTCCTCCGATGGTCAATTCTACTTTTGTTTCGTGTGTGGGGATTAAACATTTCCATATTGGACTGAGACTTGCCAAGCGGCCTTGGTTTACTACCGATAGACCGCCTGTCAAGTTCCGTACCATTTGGACTTCGTTTGATACTCCAACGGTTAACCGAGGGACCGAAAAGGCCTCGTGTGTGTTGCAGCCCAACACCTCTCCAAGTTCTCCCAAAACCCACCTAAACCCTCTCCATCATCTAGAGCGTTCGATCACGATCGCGTGGCCGAAAACCGCTCCTCATTTGGACTCTCCTAGCTCCCTCCACCTCTATTTAAAGGCCCCTCCTCGAAAATCCGGATCTCCCCCATTCGAAACCCTAGTTCCAGCACCTCCGCGCGACCGGACATGTCCGGTCCGGCCGGACGAAATCGCCCCGCCAACCACGAGCCGCCACGTGGGCAGCCACGCCCACATCACCGCCTCCTCCCGCCGCCGGCCCGCTCGGCCCGCGAGGGGCCCTCCCGGGCCCGGGTCCGCCGCCACCTGCCCGCGGGACGCCGCCCTCACCGCGCCGCCCGCCTCTCCTTCGCCGGTCACCGCCGCCATCGCCGACCGCCACCCAGTGCGCCGGAGCCCGCCGCCGCTCTGCCTCGTCGCCGCGCGCCACCGCGCCGGCCGCCGCCGACCCGGCCCCGCATATCAAAATGTTCGTCTCAGAGAGCACATCATTTCATTCCATTGCATCATTTTCATTTGAGTTCATATTGATACCCGAAATGCTGTTAGAAGAGTGCTACTTGAGTTAATTGTCAGATCTGTTACCTCATTTAGATATTTGTCATTTTTGCCATGATTATTGTGTGCATGATATGCCCATGAGCTCTACATATGTTTTGTTAAGGGCTTTGCCATCTTTCCAAAGGTGCAACCCATGTATTTTTGTGATGTGTGTGGTGACTAGCACAAGCTTGCAAAGTGAGGCACTTGGTAATGCTGATTTCAGGGACTTAGCATTTCCACTAAGTCCTTGATCTGTTTATCTCATATGGCCATATGTTCATGTGGTTTCCTAGTGATCCGTGCCCCTTTTGAGGATGATCAGTAAGGATGTTTTGTTAATCTTGTAGTGGCTCTATCCATCCATGTATTTGTTTGCAATTATGGAGCACCCTAGCTTGAGTCAATCGAGCTCTACTTTTGCTACTTCGTGAATCTGGGCAGATTATCTACTTGTTAGCGATTTTGCCGATGATGTTGTAGTTGATCCGTGCATGCTATGCTATTGTTCTTGCCATGTATAGCTTGCATTTTGTGTATTATTGATGGATGTATGCTTAGATTGTCATGACTTGCTCCGTAGTGAGTGCATCGAGCTCGTAAACATGCCTACTAGATATCTGTTTCAGCATGCTCCAGTTTTCACTAAGTCTGAGAACTGATTATGTTTTTGCCATGTTCACATGCTTGTAATTGTATTTTATGATCCCTTTTGGCTCAAGGTCACTAAGGGACTTTTGTTAATCTCTTTGAGTAGCTCCATGTTGTGCTTTACTTTTCCATGTTCAGGTCCTGTAGCATGTAGTTTTGTTGCTCCGAAGAGTGCTATCTGATCTGAAATCCAGACAAGTGTTAATTTCACTAAGTCTGAGATCTGTTTACCATATGCATTTTTGTCATACTTGTTTCAACCTGTTAGTTGATGAATTGGCCGTAGCTCAGTGCTAGACTCTTGTTAAGCATCTTCAATGCATCCCCGCCATGTATTTTGATGCCATGTTTGGGTGCTGTAGCATGTTCATCTCGTTGCATTTAGATGGCTACTTGCTGTAAATCGCAGACCGTGGTCATATTTGATTTGCTTGCCATTTCCAAACCGTAACTCCGATTTCGGCGTTCTTTATATCGTTTTCAAGCGATTTCATCTCATCTTTCCAGTGGCACACTTGGATTCCCAAGTTGAGGACAGGTTCATGCTTTCCATGTCAAATCTTGCATATGCATCCCGCATCGCATCCCGCATAGCATACCATCCTTGCATCTTATTGTTTGAGCTTTGCACGTGGTTGATTGTGTTCTGTTTGCTTGTTTGTCTTGTTTGGGTAGAGCCAGGAGACGAGTTCGCTAACGAGGAGCCCGTTGAGTTTGCTTTCGAGGATCCAGTCAACTCTGACAACTTACCAGGCAAGATGATCATAGCCTCGAAATCACTACTATCTTTGCTTTGCTAGATGCTCGCTCTTTTGCTATGCCAATGCTACGATGCCTACCACTTGCTTTCGAGCCTCCCAAATTGCCATGTCAAACCTCTAACCCACCATGTCCTAGCAAACCGTTGATTGGCTATGTTACCGCTTTGCTCAACCCCTCTTATAGCGTTGCTAGTTGCAGGTGAAGATTGGAGACCGTTCCTTGTTGGAACATTTATTTACTTGTTGGGATATCATTATATTGCCATGTTATCTTAATGCATCTACATACTTGGTAAAGGGTGGAAGGCTCGGCCTCTCGCCTAGTGTTTTGTTCCACTCTTGCCACCCTAGTTTCCGTCATATCGGTGTTATGTTCCCGGATTTTGCGTTCCTTACGCGGTTGGGTTATAATGGGAACCCCTTGGTAGTTCGCCTTGATTAAAGCTTTTCCAGCAATGCCCAACCTTGGTTTTACCATTTCCCACCTAGCCTCTTTTTCCCTTGGGTTTCCGGAGCCCGAGGGTCATCTTATTTTAGCACCCCCGGGCCAGTGCTCCTCTGAGTGTTGGTCCAACCAAGCGATGTCCGGGGCTACCAGGGGCAACTCTGGGCTGGCCTACCCGACGTCTTGCTCATCCGGTGTGCCCTGAGAATGAGATATGTGCAGCTCCTATCGGAATTTGTCGGCACATCTGGGTGGTGTTGTTGGACTTGTTTTAACCTGTCGAAGTGTCTTGAAGAACCGAGGTACCGAGTCTGATCGGAACATCTCGGGAGGAGGTCTATTCCTTCGTTGACCGTGAGAGCTTGTCATGGGCTAAGTTGGGACTCCCCTGCAGGGATTTGAACTTTCGAAAGTCGTGCCCGCGGTTATGGGCAGATGGGAATTTGTTAATGTCCGGTTGTAGATAACTTGAACCTTAACTTAATTAAAATGAATCAACAGTGTGAGTTACCGTGATGGCCTCTTCTCGGCGGAGTCCGGGAAGTGGACACGGTGTTGGAGTAATGTTTGCATAGGTTTTCCTCTAGTTTCTCGCTCGTGCTTTGCCTTCTCTTCTCGCCCTCTTTTGCGAACAGGATAGCCACCACATATGCTAGTCGCTTGCTGTAGCTCCACTTATATTTACCTTGCCTTACCTATAAGCTTAAATAGTCTTGATCGCGAGGGTGCGAGATTGCTGAGTCCCTGTGGCTCACAGATTACTATTACACTAGATGCAGGGCCTGATGATTCTGCTCCAGGTGACGCGCTCGAGCTCAAGTGGGAGTTCGATGAGGACTCTCAACGATACTACGTGTCTTTCCCTGATGATCAATAGTGGTGCCTAGTTGGGGGTGATCGGGACCGTGTCGCATGTTGGGTTATCTTTTATTTTGGCGCCGTAGTCGGGCCATGAGTGTTTGGATGATGTAATGTTATTTATGTACTTGATTGACGTGGCGAGTGTAAGCCAACTATGTCATCTCCCCTTTTTATTATCTATATTACATGGGATGTTGTGATGATTGCCTAACTTGCGACATATGCCTTCAATGCGATTATGCCTCGACACGTGGGAGCTATAGTCGCATCGAGGGTGTTACAAGTTGGTATCAGAGCCTTCCCCGACCTTAGGAGCCCCATTGCTTGATCGTTTTTAGCGGCCGAGTTGTGTCTAGAAAAATGTTTTGAATCATTTAGCAATTATATATCGGAGAGTTTAGGAATTCTTTTTACTTCCCAGTCTCCTCATCGCTCTGGTAAGGCATCCTGACGTAGAGTTTTGACTCTTCTCTTCTCAAATTTCACTAAAAAAAATTAGGATCACGTGGGTATCATGGAATCGTTTCGATGGTTTTATGATGAGAACATTGTCTTGGTGCCTCCTGTCAGGGGTTTTGTGGAAGTGTCCCAGGGAGTTGAGCTCTGAGGTGTTGTCGTCATAATTTTATCGTTGCAGTTTTGGAATACCTGAGTTTAGTATGCCGACATCGAAAATCTCTTTTATGCAGTTCGTTGGTGAGATAACCTCGACGCCACCCAGTACTGGGCGGGAGTTCGGGAGTATCGCCATAACTTGTATAACAGATGCTTTTCGAAGGTTGAGGTAGATGGTTTCCGAAGTTTTTCTCGGTTATGTGTTGAAGGATGGATACAGCTGGATGTAGGATTTGCTAGTTTGGGTGAGATATTATGCTTCCCCTGTATCCCCAACACCTGATTGCATAACCGGAAAGGTTCGGGAGTTTCATAGGTGGGAATTCTTGTAGCTCTAGTTTCTTCTTCCACGGATATTCGTTTGACATTGGGATTTCTTACCGATTATTCGTTGTTGATCCGTACCTTGTTGATTTATTTCTCTACCTAAATTCTAAGTGGCTTCTCAGTTTATGGATATGTGACCATTTCAAGAGGAATGCATTCATTCATTTTGTTCGGATGTGAAGACTATATGTTGCAATTTTCATTCCGTTGGATTCAGCTTCATTTTATCTGGCTATGTGCTAACAGTGGTCAACCTCTTCAGGATGGCTCCCGCTAAGAGCACCAATCAGAATCAGAATCAGGATCCGCCACCACCTCCACCTCCTCCGGAGGCATGCAAGCTGTGATGGTCGCAACCAATGCAAACACACAGTTGATCATGCAAATTCTCCAAGAGCGCAATCAAGGCAACCAAGGGAACCAAGGCAACAATCAGAATCACTTTGCTACACTCAACCAGTTCCTTGCTAACGGGCCAAAGACTTTCAGCAATTGTGTTGAGGCAACCGATGCTGACGATTGGCTCGTGGATCTGTGCAAGCATTTCGAGTGCAGTAATGTCAGGCCTGAGGACTTTGTCAAGTTCGCTTCCTTCCAACTCAAAGATCAAGCTGCAGAATGGTTCCAGCAGTACAAGGATTCCAGAGGTGGACGTGTTATTACCTGGGATGAATTCCGTCAAGATTTCAGAGCTCACCATATCCCTCAGAGCATGGTTGAAAGCAAGCGTGAGGAATTCCGCAACCTGAAGCAAGGCTCTTTGTCTGTCTATGATTACAACAAGTTGTTTCAGAAGCTCGCCCACTTTGCCAAGCAGGACGTCCCTGATGAGAAGAGCATGATATACCAGTTCAGGGGTGGTCTCAGAGAAGAAATTCAGCTAGCTCTTGTTCTCTTTGAGCCCTTGAGGTACGATGAGTTCTACAACATGGCATTGAAGCAAGAGGCTGCTCAACTAAGGTGTGATGCTTCCAAGAAGCGAGTCAGAGATGTTACTCCTTCTTCCTCTACTCAAGTGGCCAAGCAGCAGAAGTATTGGCTTCCTCCTCCTCCGTTTCGTCAGCCGTATCAGCAGAAGAGCAAAGGTGGCAGTGGATCTTCCCACCCACCCAACCCTGGCTTTCAGAACAAGACTTCGTCTCAAGCTCCAAGATCGAGTGCTCCGTACCACCGTCTGCTTTCAGAGGTCACGTGCAACAAGTGCCAACAGAAGGGTCACTATGCCAACAAGTGTCTCAACCAGAGGCGTCTTCCTCCTCCTCCTCCTGTGAGATCGGCAAGTACAGCTATGGTCAAGCATAACACCAAGTCCGCCAAGGTTAACTTGCTGAATGCAGCTCAGGCAGAGGACTCGCCAGATGTGATTATGGGTAACCTTCCTGTTAATGACATTGCCGCAAGAGTTCTTTTTGACACTGGTGCATCTTTATCATTTTTATCGAAGCCTTTTGCATCAAGGCATGATGTGCATACTATTGATTTGCCTAAGCCGATAGCGGTTTCTTCTCCGGGTTTGTTCATGAACACCAAAATGATGGCTCCGGATGTTACTATCACGTTGGGTGATTACAAGTTCCATTCTTCTCCTATGGTTCTTGGTAACTCGGATATTGATCTTATTCTCGAGATGGATTGGCTTTCTAAGCATAAGGCGCATCTTGATTGTGCAGCCAGGTAGATTCAATTGACTCATTTGTCTGAGGATGTAATTGTCTTTGCTGCTCGGGATGATACCATCCGTCTATTTTCTCTCAATGAGAAGGGTGAACTGGATGCTATCTCGCAAATTCCAGTCGTTTGCGAATATCAAGACGTCTTTCCAGAAGAGCTTCCAGGAATGCCTCCGCACCGGCCAGTTGAATTCGTCATTGATCTTGAGCCTGGCACGGAACCTGTGTGCAAGCATCCTTACAAGCTCGGACCTGAAGAGTTGAAGGAGCTGAAGAAGCAACTCGATATTCAAGAGAGAATGGGTCTCATCCGGCCTAGTTCTTCTCCGTGGGGTTGTGGTGTTCTTTTTGTGAAGAAGAAGGATGGAACGGACCGACTTTGTGTTGATTACCGTCCATTGAACAAGAAGACTATCAAGAACAAATACCCACTTCCCAACATCAACGAGCTGTTCGAACAACTCAAAGTTGCCCAAGTATTCTCCAAGCTTGATCTCCGTATGGGTTATCATCAGATTCGAATCCGTGAGCAAGATATCCCCAAGACGGCTTTCAGGACAAGCTATGGTTCATATGAATACACTGTCATGTCTTTTGGCCTCGTCAACGCTCCTCCGACTTTCTCTCGCATGATGAACTTCATCTTCAACGCCTACACCAATGAATTCGTTTTGGTCTATCTCGACGACATTCTGGTTTTCTTGAAGAACAAGGAAGATCATGCCAAGAACTTGCATTTGGTGCTTGATAAGCTGAGGGAACACCAGTTCTACGCCAAGTTCTCCAAGTGCGAATTTTGGCTCGATGAGGTCCTTTATCTTGGTCATATCATCTCTGCCAAGGGCATTGCAGTGAATCCTGAGAAGGTGTCTGCAATTGTGAATTGGGAACCTCCTCAGAACGTGAAGCAACTCCGTAGCTTCCTCGGTCTCGCAAGCTATTGTAGAAGATTCGTTGAAAACTTTTCTAAGATCGCGAAGCCTCTCTCAAATCTTCTCCAGAAGCAGGTCAAGTATGTTTGGTCTCCGGAGTGTGACATTGCTTTCAACACTTTGAAAGAGAAATTGATCACTGCTCTAGTTCTGACTCCGCCTGATGAATCCAAGCCGTACGAGGTCTTTTGTGATGCCTCTCTCCAAGGTCTTGGCGCAGTGTTGATGCAAGAGAAGAAAGCTGTTGCTTATACCTCTCGCCAGTTAAAGCCAAATGAGAAGAACTACCCCACTCATGATCTCGAGTTGGCGGCAGTTGTGCATGCTCTTTTGACTTGGAGACATCTTTTATTTGGAAGAAAAGTGGACATCTTCACTGACCACAAGAGTCTCAAGTACATTTTCACTCAGCCTAATCTCAACCTCAGGCAAACCCGATGGGTCGAAATGATTCAAGAGTATAATCCGAGTATCGAGTATACTCCAAGCAAGGCCAATGTGATTGCTGACGCATTGAGCAGGAAGGCTTATTGCAACAGTCTAATTCTCAAGCCTTATCAACCCGAGCTTTGTGAAGCTTTCCGCAAACTTAATCTGTAAGTTGTTCCTCAAGGTTTCCTCACCAACCTTCAAGTCTCTCCTACCTTGGAAGACCAGATTCGCCAAGCCCAGCTTCTTGATGCTATGGTGAAAAAGGTGAAGATTGGGATTGCCAAGAGTCAACCCAAGTACAAGTGCTACCGCCTTGATGACAAGGATACTCTCTTCTTCGAGGATCGTATTGTTGTGCCCAAAGGTGACCTTCGTAAAGTGATCATGAACGAGGCTCACAATTCTCTCCTCTCCATCCACCCTGGGAGCACGAAGATGTATCAGGACCTCAAGCAGGCTTATTGGTGGACTCGAATGAAGCGCGAGATTGCTCAATTCGTGAATGAGTGTGATGTCTGCAGAAGAGTGAAGGCAGAACACCAAAGGCCAGCCGGTCTCCTCCAACCTCTTGCCATTCCAGAATGGAAGTTTGACCACATTGAGATGGACTTCGTGACTGGGTTTCCAAAGTCCAACCATGGCAATGATGCTATATTCGTTGTCATCGACAAACTCACCAAAGTGGCTCACTTTCTGCCTATCAAAGAGTCAATCACTGCAGCTCAATTGGCGGAACTCTATACCTCTCGAATTGTCTCTCTGCACGGTATTCCACAAGTGATCTCCTCAGACCGTGGCAGCATCTTTACCTCCAAGTTTTGGGATTCTTTTCAGAAGGCCATGGGCACCAACATCCGCTTCAGCACAGCTTTCCATCCTCAAACTAGCGGTCAAGTCGAGCATGTCAACCAGATTCTTGAAGATATGCTCAGGGCTTGTGTGATCTCCTTCGGCATGAAGTGGGAGGATTGTCTTCCTTATGCTGAATTCTCCTACAACAACAGTTTTCAAGCAAGTTCGGACAAGGCCCCATTTGAAATTCTGTATGGCAGGAAGTGTCGTACCCCTCTCAACTGGTCTGAAACCGGTGAACGTCAGCTTCTCGGAAATGACTTAATCACAGAGGCAGAGGAAATGTGTAAAGTCATTCGAGATAACCTCAAAGCAGCCCAATCCCGCCAGAAGAGCTACTATGATAGTAACCACCGTGATTTGGCTTTCGAGATCGGAGATCATGGTTACATCGGCTTCTCTCCAATGAAAGGTACTCGTTGCTTCGGTATCAAAGGGAAGCTTGCCCCTAGATACGTGGGACCTTTCAAGATTGTCAGCAAGAGAGGCGATCTCGCCTATCAACTCGAGCTTCCTTCAAACTTTGCAAATGTGCATGACGTGTTCCATGTCTCTCAGCTCTGAAAGTGCTTCAAGACTCCTGACCGCACCGTCAACTTTGAGGACATTGAGCTCCAAGAAGATCTCTCATATCGTGAGCACCCCGTTGCTATTCTTGAAGAGACTGAACGCAAGACTCGCAACAAGTCAATCAAATTCCTCAAAGTCAAGTGGTCACACCATTCCGACCGTGAAGCTACCTGGGAACACGAGGATCACCTCCGTTCTGAGTACCCGATGTTCTTTCAGTGCTAGATCTCGGGACGAGATCTTTTCGTAGTGGTGGAGTGTTTTAACACCCCGGATATGACTTTCCCAATATGTACTCCAACTCTTGCCATTTCCGGCCTTAAGTTATTTTATTTTCTCGGGTTCGGGTTTTTGTCTCTGTGTGTTGTTATCGTTGTCATGCATCTCTTATCATGTCATCATGTGCATTGCATTTGCATACATGTTCATCTCATGCATTCGAGCATTTTCCCCGTTGTCCGTTTTGCATTCCGGCGCTTCGTTCTCCTCCGGTGGTCAATTCTACTTTTCTTTCGTGTGTGGGGATTGAACATTTCTGGATTGGACAGAGACTTGCCAAGCGGCCTTGGTTTACTACCGGTAGACCGCCTGTCAAGTTTCGTACCATTTGGACTTCGTTTGATACTCCAACGGTTAGCCGAGGGACCGAAAAGGCCTCGTGTGTGTTGCAGCACAACACCCCTCCAAGTTCGCCCAAAACCCACCTAAACCCTCTCCATCATCCAGAGCGTTCGATCACGATCGCGTGGCCGAAAACCGCACCTCATTTGGACTCTCCTAGCTCCCTCCACCTCTATTTAAAGGCCCCTCCTCGAAAATCCGGATCTCCCCTGTTCGAAACCCTAGTTCCAGCACCTCCGCGCGACCGGACACGTCCGGTCCGGCCGGACGAAATCGCCCCGCCAACCACGAGCCGCCACGTGGGCAGCTGCGCCCACATCGCCGCCTCCTCCCGCCGCCGGCCCGCTCAGCCTGCGAGGGGCCCTCCCGGGCCCGGGTCCGCCGCCACTTGCCCGCGGGACGCCGCCCTCACCGCGCCGCCCGCCTCTCCTTCGCCGGTCACCGCCGCCATCGCCGACCGCCGCCCAGCGCGCCGGAGCCCGCCGCCGCTCCGCCTCGTCGCCGCACCCGGTGCCGCGCGCCACCGCTCCGGCCGCCGCCGACCCGGCCCCGCCGGCAACGCGCCGCCCGGAGCTCGCCGGCCCCGGGTCCGGTCTCCTCTCCAAGTCCGGCGACCCTCCGGCGACCTCGAAGCTCCGGCCAACGAACCTCGTAGAGCGTGCCAGATCTGAGATCTAAAATCTCAAGGGTCGACTTTTTGCCCGAAACCCTAGTTCATATGCTCCTTTTCATCGTGTTATAACTTTGCATCCGTAGCTCCGTTTCGCGCATATAGCATATCAAAATGTTCGTCTCAGAGAGCACATCATTTCATTCCATTGCATCATTTTCATTTGAGTTCATATTGATACCCGAAATGCTGTTAGAAGAGTGCTACTTGAGTTAATTGTCAGATCTGTTACCTCATTTAGATATTTGTCATTTTTGCCATGATTATTGTGTGCATGATATGCCCATGAGCTCTACATATGTTTTGTTAAGGGCTTTGCCATCTTTCCAAAGGTGCAACCCATGTATTTTTGTGATGTGTGTGGTGACTAGCACAAGCTTGCAAAGTGAGGCACTTGGTAATGCTGATTTCAGGGACTTAGCATTTCCACTAAGTCCTTGATCTGTTTATCTCATATGGCCATATGTTCATGTGGTTTCCTAGTGATCCGTGCCCCTTTTGAGGATGATCAGTAAGGATGTTTTGTTAATCTTGTAGTGCTTTATCCATCCATGTATTTGTTTGCAATTATGGAGCACCCTAGCTTGAGTCAATCGAGCTCTACTTTTGCTACTTCGTGAATCTGGGCAGATTATCTACTTGTTAGCGATTTTGCCGATGATGTTGTAGTTGATCCGTGCATGCTATGCTATTGTTCTTGCCATGTATAGCTTGCATTTTGTGTATTATTGATGGATGTATGCTTAGATTGTCATGACTTGCTCCGTAGTGAGTGCATCGAGCTCGTAAACATGCCTACTAGATATCTGTTTCAGCATGCTCCAGTTTTCACTAAGTCTGAGAACTGATTATGTTTTTGCCATGTTCACATGCTTGTAATTGTATTTTATGATCCCTTTTGGCTCAAGGTCACTAAGGGACTTTTGTTAATCTCTTTGAGTAGCTCCATGTTGTGCTTTACTTTTCCATGTTCAGGTCCTGTAGCATGTAGTTTTGTTGCTCCGAAGAGTGCTATCTGATCTGAAATTCCAGACAAGTGTTAATTTCACTAAGTCTGAGATCTGTTTACCATATGCATTTTTGTCATACTTGTTTGAACCTGTTAGTTGATGAATTGGCCGTAGCTCAGTGCTAGACTCTTGTTAAGCATCTTCAATGCATCCCCGCCATGTATTTTGATGCCATGTTTGGGTGCTGTAGCATGTTCATCTCGTTGCATTTAGATGGCTACTTGCTGTAAATCGCAGACCGTGGTCATATTTGATTTGCTTGCCATTTCCAAACCGTAACTCCGATTTCGGCGTTCTTTATATCGTTTTCAAGCGATTTCATCTCATCTTTCCAGTGGCACACTTGGATTCCCAAGTTGAGGACAGGTTCATGCTTTCCATGTCAAATCTTGCATATGCATCCCGCATCGCATCCCGCATAGCATACCATCCTTGCATCTTATTGTTTGAGCTTTGCACGTGGTTGATTGTGTTCTGTTTGCTTGTTTGTCTTGTTTGGGTAGAGCCGGGAGACGAGTTCGCTAACGAGGAGCCCGTTGAGTTTGCTTTCGAGGATCCAGTCAACTCTGACAACTTACCAGGCAAGATGATCATAGCCTCGAAATCACTACTATCTTTGCTTTGCTAGATGCTCGCTCTTTTGCTATGCCAATGCTACGATGCCTACCACTTGCTTTCGAGCCTCCCAAATTGCCATGTCAAACCTCTAACCCACCATGTCCTAGCAAACCGTTGATTGGCTATGTTACCGCTTTGCTCAACCCCTCTTATAGCGTTGCTAGTTGCAGGTGAAGATTGGAGACCGTTCCTTGTTGGAACATTTATTTACTTGTTGGGATATCATTATATTGCCATGTTATCTTAATGCATCTATATACTTGGTAAAGGGTGGAAGGCTCGGCCTCTCGCCTAGTGTTTTGTTCCACTCTTGCCACCCTAGTTTCCGTCATATCGGTGTTATGTTCCCGGATTTTGCGTTCCTTACGCGGTTGGGTTATAATGGGAACCCCTTG
>NC_053027.1:88672154-88707783 GCF_003073215.2 Triticum urartu
GGGAGTATGTATCTCTCACCGACATTACATTCATGTTCACACACTCATGCCAGTTGTCGGTGCTCATACTTTTTCATTGTATCATCCATGCTAGTTTATTTTTCTTTTTAAAGCCTTCTTCTTGTGTGCTTGAAAAACCTTAAGAAAAAAAGAAAAAAAATTAGTTGTAGCTTTTAGCTAGTTTACTTTCCATGCTTGTAGTAGTAGTAATTAAAAAGAAAACCCAAAAAGATTTCTCGTTCTTCTTTTTGCTTGTTGGGAGCTTTCACGTGTAAATAGTTTTGTTTCTTTTCTTTTTCTTTGGGGGTCGAGAGGAGAAGACCATAATAAAAATGTTGAGTGGCTCTCATATGCATTATTGTTGATCTAACAAAGAGCCCATATTACCTTGTCTTCTCCCATGTATTGAATGCTTGCAGATTCCAGCTTAGTCCAATGCACATGCACTATTATTATTATCCACACCATTTGGTCGTGCAAGTGAAAGGCAATAATGACGATATACGATGAACTGATTGAGATGAGAAAAACTGGTATGAACTCGACCTCTCTTGTTTTTGTAAATATGATTAGTTCATCGTTCCTGATTCAGCCTATTATGAATGAAACATGTTTGCAATGACAATTAGATATTATAGTTGCCCATGCCATGCTTAATTTGCTAGGAGTTTATAATGGTTTACCTTGTGTGCCAACATGCTATTAAAATGGTTGTTATGTGGTATGATAGGATGGTATCCTCCTTTGAACGATTCGAGTGGCTTGACTTGGCACATGTTCACGCATGTAGTTGAAACAAAATCAACATAGCCTCCATGATATTTATGTTCATGGTGAATTATATCCCACTCATGCTTGCATTCAGTGTTGATTAATTTTAATGCATGTTCATGACTGTTGTCGCTCTCTAGCTGGTCGCTTCCCAGTCTCTTTCTAGCCTTCACTTGTACTAAGCGGGAATACTGCTTGTGCATCCAACTCCATAAACCCCAAAAGTTATTCCATATGAGTCCACAATACCTTCCTATATGCGGTATCTACCTATCGTTCCAAGTAAATTTGTATGTGCCAAACTCTAAACCTTCAAATAAAAATCATGTTTTGTATGCTCGAATAGCTCATGTATCAACTAGGGTTGTCTGTATCTTCCATGCTAGGCGGGTTATTCTCAAGAGGAGTGGACTCCGCTCCTCACTCACGAGAAAATGGCTGGTCACCGGGATGCCCAGTCCCGTGCTCAAACCAAATCAAAATAATTGCAAACAAAACTCCCCCAGGATTGTTGTTAGTTGGAGGCACCTGTTGTTTCGGGCGAGCCATGGATTGATGCTTGTTGGTGGTGGGGGAGTATAAGCTTTACCATTCTGCTTGGGAACCGCCTATAATGTGTGTAGCATGGAAGATATCGAGATCTCTCGGTTGTTATGTTGACAATGAAAGTATACCGCTCAAAATATTATTCCTATCTTTTTCAAAATCGAGCTCTGGCACCTCTACAAATCCCTGCCTCCCTCTGTGAAGGGCTTATCCATTTACTTTTATGTTGATTCATCATCCTCTTATTAAAAAGCACCAGTTGGAGAGCACTGTTGTCATTTGCATGTTTTATTATTAGTTTACATTGAGTATGCCTGTGACTGGATCTCTTTTACCATGAATTACAATTTCCAGTCAGCCCTTGATCTTTAGGGGTGCTCTGCATTTATGTTTTGCGGTCTCAGAAAGGGCTAACGAGATACCATCTTGTTATATCATATTATGATTGTTTTGAGAAAGTGTCGTCATCCGAGATTTATTATTATTGCTCGCTAGTTGATTATGCCATTGATATGAGTAAACATGAGACCTAAATGTTATTGTGGATATGGTTAGTTCATAATCTTTGCTGAAAACTTGAATGCTGGCTTTACATATTTACAACAAGAGCAAACAGAGTTTGTAAAAAATTTTCTTTATCACTTTCAGTTTGTCAACTGAATTGCTTGAGGACAAGCAAAGGTTTAAGCTTGGGGGATTTGATACGTCTCCAATGTATCTACTTTTCCAAACACTTTTGCCCTTGTTTTGGACTCTAACTTGCATGATTTGAATGGAACTAACCCGGACTAACCCTGTTTTCAGCAGAATTGCCATGGTGTTATTTTCGTGCAGAAATAAAAGTTCTCGAAATGACCTGAAAATCAACGGAGAATATTTTTGGAATATATAAAAAATACTGGCGAAAGAATCAAGGCCAGGGGGCCCACACCCTGTCCACGAGGGTGGGGGCGCGCTGTAACGCCCTCGATGCGGCTATATCTCCCACGTGTCGAAGCACGACTTAGAGGCATAACCACATTGAAAGCAATGTCGCAAGTGAGGTAATCTTCGCAAACAACCCATGTAATACAAAAGGGAAAGAGATACATCGTTGGCTTACAATCTCCACTTCACACAATTACATGAATAAAACATTACATCATCCAGATACAATCAAGGTCCGACTACGGAACCAAAATAAAAGAAGAACCCCAAATGCGACAAGGTCCCCGATCGACCCCAACTGGGCTCCACTACTGATCAACTAGAACGAAGCAACACAACGGACAAGATCTTCATCGAGCTCCTCCTTGAGCTTGGTTGCGTCACCTGCTCGATAACATCGGCACCTGCAAGCTGGTTTTGGAAGTATCTGTGAGCCACGGGGACTCAGCAATCTCGCACCCTCGCGATCAAGACTATTTAAGCTTATAGGTAAGGTAAAGGTATGAGGTGGAGCTGCAGCAAGCGACTAGCATATATGGTGGCTAACATTCGCAAATGAGAGCGAGAAGAGAAGGCAAAGCACGATCGTGAAACTATGATCAAGAAGTGATCCTAGAACAACCTATGTCAAGCATAACTCCAACACCGTGTTCACTTCCCGGACTCCGCCGAAAAGAGACCATCACGGTTACACACGCGGTTGATGTATTTTAATTAGGGTCAAGTTCAGGTTTTCTACAACCGGACATTAACAAATTCCCATCTGCCCATTACCGCGGGCACGGCTTTCGAAAGTTCAAATCCCTGCAGGGGTGTCCCAACTTAGCCCATAACAAGCTCTCACGGTCAACGAAGGATATTCCTTCTAGCGGGAAGACCCGATCAGACTCGGAATCCTGGTTACAAGACATTTCGACAATGGTAAAACAAGACCAGCAAGACCACCCGCTGTGCCAACAAATCCCGATAGGAGCTGCACATATCTCGTTCTCAGGGCACACCGGATAAGCTAAGCGTACAGGAGCCGACGTAACCCAAGTTGCCAAGGGATGGCCCTGCACAGTGCTCTAGTTTGGACCAACACTCAGAGGAGCACTGGCCCGGGGGTTTAAAAAAAGATGACCCTTGAGTCTGTAGAACCCAAGGGAAAAAGGCTTAGGTGGCAAATGGTAAAACCAAGGTTGGGCCATGCTGGAGGAGTTTTATTCAAGGTGAACTGTCAAGGGGTTCCCATTATCACCCAACCGCGTAAGGAACGCAAAATCCGGGAACATAACACCGATATGACGGAAACTAGGGCGGCAAGAGTGGAACAAAACACCAGGCATAAGACCGAGCCTTCCACCCTTTACCAAGTATATAGATGCATTAATTAAATAAGAGATATTGTGATATCCCAACAAGTAAACATGTTCCAACAAGGAACAACATCTCCATGTTCCCACAAGGAACAAACTTCAATCTTCACCTGCAACTAACAACGCTATAAGAGGGGCTGAGCAAAGCGGTAACATAGCCAATCAACGGTTTGCTAGGACAAGGTGGGTTAAAGGCTTGGTTCAACAATATAGGAGGCATGATAAGCAAGTGGTAGGTATCGCAGCATAGGCATAGCAAAAGAGCGAGCATCTAGCAAAGCAAAGATAGAAGTGATTTCGAGCGTATGATCATCTTTCCTGAAATCCCGCAAGGAAGAAGAACGAGTCCATGAAGAAGACAAACGGACGTGGACGAACGGGTCCTCACAAACGCGACGTTACCGGAACCAACCCGAAGAAGCAACACTGGAAAGAAGCACACAACATAGTAAACAACCACCACATAAGCATGGCATGATGCACAAACAATTATGATGCATGTCCGGTTTAATGAAGCATGGCATGGCAAAATGCACAAACAAAACTACAAGTTAAATGGAGCCCAATATGCATCAGGATGCATATTGACGGAACACCACAACAATTATTTAGTTCTCTCTCGGTTAGGTACTCAACAAATTTAAATGTTGGTTAACATGGCAAGAGGTGAAGCATATGAAAACAAACTAACTAGGCAAGTTTAAATGAGGCCGGAACAACAAACAATAATTCCGATAAATCCCCATATGCACTTATCAATTTGGTTCAACAACAATTTTTAAACATTTAAATGTTATTATCATGATGCGAATGACATGTGCAAGTTTATGCAATTTTATGAAAAAGTTGACATGATAAGATATGCCTCTTAGTCATCCTGGAGGAAACGAAAGGGGTGCCACGGCAACGACAACAGAAATGGTGTCACGGCAACATTCCGGTTCCGGAAACTCGATTGAGGTGCCGGTGGAAAAGAACACGTGTGACGGGAGCGTGTCATGCGAAGAACGGTGGGGTGCTCCCGGTTACCGGGTTCCCACGTGTCGACGGCATGGCAACAAGGAACAACTAAGGTTCACGGGCGAATACAACAACCAAACATGCATCTCATACAACACATGCATTCGGTCCACGGGCGTCGTCTCGGGGTTATACCTTCGGAGCGTGCAAAGGGGACGGTTCTCGTTCGTAGAGGGAAGTAGGCGTTCTCGCAACGGCGGTAGTGGAAGTAGTCGTTCTCGCATGCTCTAGGGTCGACGGTAGAGGTTCTCACGATCTCGGCGACGGTAGTGGGACACATTTTGGAGGGGAAGTAGAGGTTCACGTTTCATAGTCGTTCGGGGTCGCCGATAGTTGTACACATTCGTTGTTGGACTTGACGGATCCGATGCCTCCAGACGTAGTGGTACATGTTTGTTTTTCGGAGAGGTACTTGGCGTCCTGCACGGGATGGTAGTTGTACATGTCCGAAGAGGAACTTGGTGCATCCAGGGTCTTCGGGCGTCGCGATACACCTTGTCTTGTCGAAACCGAGTGACGGTAGTGGAACTTGGCACATTTGTGTCGAATCCAAAGTCATTGTGGCATGCAACTTGCAATATACCGAAAGGTCTTGCGTATCCAAGCAAGGCAAAAAGCCCTAGGTTCAGCGGTGGCTGAACTTGATGAAAACCACGAAGTGGTCTTGGCGGCTTGAACAGGGGCCACCCAAACTCGGCGGGAGGCAAAAGCAGAGGCTCGTCCTCGTGCAGAAACGAAGCAGCGGCGGCAGCAGGGACTCGGCGCGACGGCGAGAGCTTGCAGGGGAGGTCCAGGACGCGCAGAACGCAGAGGGGGAGGCAGGTTGGCGCTGCGGTGACCTGCTGATCTTGGATGGCGACGGCGCATGGGAGAAGGGCTCTGGTGGCGAAGCATAGCGCTACGAGGACGGGGTAGCAGAGGGGCACGGCGGCGCTGGAGACGTCGGCGCGGTGGTGAAGGTCGCTGGTGAGGTGGCCGTCCGGCCGAGGAGACGGGCGCGAGGTTGATGGAGGAAAGGCAAGGCGGCGCGACGATGAAGGCCATGGCTCCGGCGAAGCTGCTCACTGGCGGCGGCCGGAGGCAGAGGTGGGGAACGGGCGCGACATCAGGGAAGGGCCCGCCGGGCGGCACGCTGGCCAACGCGGGGCCAGGAGGCGTTGCGTGGCTCGCTGGGATCGGGATCCCTCCCTCTGGTGCATGCGTTATCGGAGGAGGGAAACGAGGAGAGGGTGAGGGAGTAGAGCGAGAGGAAGATGGGGGTAGGCGGCGCTGGTGGGAGAAGAAGGGGATCGAGGGGAGAGGTCGGTCGAGGCTAGGGTTAGAACTGGTGGGGGTCGGCTGGGCCTATGGGCCGGCGCGGGAGGTCTGCTTGCCTCGCTGCGGGAGGCCTAGGTGGGCTGGCGCGAGAGTGGCCTAGGGAGGCCCAGTTGGGCTCTCTGCTCTCTCTCTCTCTCTCTTTAACAGAGAAGAGAAAAAAAGAGTTAAAAGAATTAGAAGAAGAGGCCATGATCAAGAATAAAAAATGGTGGGACATATTTGTAAGGCTTTATAGAATACTTCCAACCCAACAAAAATGGTTCCAACGAAATAGGGGCAGTTAAATCCAAGATTATTAAACTTGCACCGAAGAAGTTTGAATGGAGTCTAAACTTTAGGTGTGCCCAAAAATGTTAAGAATTTAGGAGGAGCCTCGATAGAAGAGATGAGAAATATTGGCAAGGTTTGAAGGTCAACTTGAAGAGGAATAGACATGGGAAAATATTTTGCACGTGTGTTATGGTGAATTCCAAATAAATGGAATATTTTATAATAGCTCCACTAATATCGGGAGGATATGTTATAAAGAGAAGTCACTCTTCCCTTGATTTAAATGGATCGAAGATCCACACAAATTATTTAGTTGAGATGCAAAAGATTATGACATGATGATATGATATGCAATGCATGACACGCAAGCAATGACAACACAACAACATCGAATAACTGGAGGACACCTGGCACATCGGTCTCGGGGCGTCACACGCGCCTACCCCCTGGGTGCACCCCCTGCCTCGTGGGCCCCCTGACGCTCCACTGACCTCAACTCCAACTCTATATATTCACGTTCGGGGAGAAAAAATAAGAGAGAAGGATTCATCGCGTTTTACGATACGGAGCCGCCGCCAAGCCCTAATCTCTCTCGTGAGGGCTGATCTAGAAACCGTTCGGGGCTCCAAAGAGGGGAATCCATCGCCATCGTCATCATCAACCTTCCTCCATCACCAATTTCATGATGCTCACCGCCGAGCGTGAGTAATTCCATCGTAGGCTTGCTGGACAGTGATGGGTTGGATGAGATTTATCATGTAATCGAGTTAGTTTTGTTAGGGTTTGATCCCTAGTATCCATTATGTTCTGAGATTGATGTTGCTATGACTTTGCTATGCTTAATGCTTGTCACTGGGGCCCGAGTGCCATGATTTTAGATCTGAACCTATTACGTTTTCATGAATATATGTGAGTTATTGATCCTATCTTACAAGTCTATAGTCACCTATTATGTGTTATGATCCGTTAACCCCGAAGTGACAATAATCAGGATACTTATCGATGATGATCGTAGTTTGAGGAGTCCATGTATTCACTAAGTGTTAATGCTTTGGTCCGGTACTCTATTAGAAGGAGGCCTTAATATCCCTTAGTTTCCAATAGGACCCCGCTGCCACGGGAGGGTAGGACAAAAGATGTCATGCAAGTTCTTTTCCATAAGCACGTATGACTATATTTGGAATATATGCCTACATTACATTGATGAACTGGAGCTAGTTCTGTGTCACCCTATGTTATAACTATTGCATGAGGAATCGCATCCGACATAATTATCCATCACTGATCCATTGCCTATGAGCTTTTCACATATTGATCTTTGCTTATTTACTTTTCCGTTGCCACTGTTACAATCACTACAAAACTGCTACCGTTACTTTTGCCACCGTTACCACTACTATCATATTACTTTGCTACTAAATACTTTGCTGCAGATATTATGTTTTCCAGGTGTGGTTGAATTGACAACTCAGCTTCTAATACTTGAGAATATTCTTTGGCTCCCCTTGTGTCGAATCAATAAATTTGGGTCGAATACTCTACCCTCGAAAACTGTTGCGATCCCCTATACTTGTGGGTTATCAGTGATGTGAACTATTGGTGTTAAATCACATGGCGATGTGAACTAGATTATTGACTCTAGTGCAAGTGGGAGACTGAAGGAAATATGCCCTAGAGGCAATAATAAAGTTGTTACTTATATTTCCTTATACCATGATAAATGTTTATTATTCATGCTAGAATTGTATTAACCGGAAACTTGATACATGTGTGAATACATAGACAAAACAAAGTGTCCCTAGTCTGCCTCTACTTGACTAGCTCGTTAATCAAAGATGGTTAAGTTTCCTGATCATAGACATGTGTTGTCATTTGATGAACGAGATCACATCATTAGGAGAATGATGTGATGGACAAGACCCGTCTGTTAGCTTAGCATAATGATTGTTTAGCTTACTGATATTGCTTTCTCCATAACTTATACATGTTCCTATGACTATGAGATTATGAAACTCCCGAATACCGGAGGAACACTTAGTGTGCTATCAAATGTCACAACATAACTGGGTGATTATAAAGATTCTCTACACGTGTCTCTGATGTTGTTTGTTGAGTTGGCATAGATCGAGATTAGGATTTATCACTCCGTCTATCGGAGAGGTATCTCTGGGCCCTCTCGGTAATGCACATCACTATGAGCCTTGCAAACAATGTGACTAATGAGTTAGTTGTGGGATGATGCATTACAGAACGAGTAAAGAGACTTGCCGGTAACGAGATTGAACTAGGTATTGAGATACCGACGATCGAATCTCGGGCAAGTAACATACCGATGACAAAGCGAACAACGTATGTTGTTATGCGGTTCGACCGATAAAGATCTTCGTAGAATATGTAGGAGCCAATATGGGCATCCAAGTTCCGCTATTGGTTATTGACCAGAGAGATGTCTTGGTCATGTCTACATAGTTCTCGAACCCGTAGGGTCCGCACGCTTAACGCTCGTTGACGATATAGTATTATATGAGTTATGTATGTTGGTAACTGAATGTTGTTCGGAGTTCCGGATAAGATCACGGACATGACGAGGAACTCCGGAATGGTCCGGAAGTAAAGATTGATATGTGGATAGTAGTGTTTGATCTTCGGAAGGGCTCCGGAATTCACCGAAAGGGGTTCCGGATGTTTCCCGAAATGTTTGGGTACAAGAACACTTTATTTGGGCCAAAGGGTAAAGCCCACAAGGTTTTTGGAAAGCGCAAAAGGAAGTTTTGCGGAGTCCAGGGGCCAGATGTCAGGGTCCCTGGCGTCTGGTCCTAGAGTCCGAGAAGGACTCTTGCCTTTCGGGTGAAACCGACTTTGTGTAGGCTTTTACTCCAAGTTTCGACCCCAAGGCTCAAGATATAAATAGAGGGGTAGGGCTAGGACCCAAGACACATAAAGAAACACCAAGCCGTGTGCTGGCAACCCCGTCCCCTCTAGTTTATCCTCCGTCATAGTTTTCGTAGTGCTTAGGCGAAGCCATGCGGAGATTGTTCTTCACCAACACCATCACCACACCGTCGTGCTGCCGGAACTCATCTACTACTTCGCCCGTCTTGCTATATCAAGAAGGCGAGGATGTCATCGAGCTGAAAATGTGCTGAACACGGAGGTGACGTACGCTCGGTACTTGATCGGGACGGATCGTAAAGGTGTACGACTACATCAACCGCGTTGATAAATGCTCCCGCTTTTGGTCTATGAGGGTACGTAGACACACTCTCCCCTCTCGTTGCTATGCATCGCCACGATAGATCTTGCGTGTGCGTAGGAATTTTTTTGAAATTACTGTGTTCCCCAACACTCTAGTAAATAACCAATAGAGGGACCTGGATGCCCATATTGATTCCTACATATTCCACGAAGATTTTTTATCGATTGAACCTTTATGACAACATATGTAATTCCCTTTATCTATCGGTATGTTACTTGCCCGAGATTCGATCGTCGGTATCTCTATACCTAGTTCAATCTCGTTACCGGCAAGTCTCTTTACTCGTTCCGTAATACATCATCTAGCAACTAACTCCTTAGTCACTTTGCTTGCAAGCTTCTTGTGATGTTGTATTACCGAGAGGGCCCAAAGATACCTCTCTGTTACACGGAGTGACAAATCCCAATCTTGATTCACACCAACTCAGCAGACACCTTCGGAGATACCTGTAGAGCGTCTTTATGATCACCCAGTTACGTTGTGATGTTTGAGAGCACACAAGGTGTTCCTCTGGTATCTGGGAGTTGCATGATCTCATGGTCAAAGAAACATGTATTTGACATTAAGAAAGCAGTAGCAATAAACTGAACGATCATATGCTATGCTAATGGTTGGGTCTCGTCCATCACATCATTCTCCTAATGATGTGATCCCGTTATCAAATGACAACTCATGTCTATGGTTAGGAAACCTTAACTATCCTTGATTAACGAGCTAGTCTAGTAGAGGCTCACTAGGGACACAATATTTGTTTATGTATCCATAAATGTATTTAAGTTTTTGGTTAATACAATTCTAGCATGAATAATAAACCTTTATCATGATTTAGGAAATATAATAATAACCATTTTATTATTGCCTCTAGGGCATATTTCCTTCACTATGGCTATCCGGTGTTGCTCATGCTTTGCTCGTGGTATAGCCTTCGTCATCGAGTCTGACACATTCAAATCCGTGTGATGTTTCTGCTTGTTATGTCGGGTCTTCCTGTAATACTTTGGTTCCTTTGCTTTGATCAATGGTACCCCTATATCATGATATAGTCGATTTAAGTTCATTGCACATGGAACCACACTTACTTCATCAAGAAACTTCTTGATCCAGACTTGCTCCTTTCAAAAATTCTTAAGTTTCATTATATAACCTTCTTTCGTTGTAGAATCCATAATAGTATTCTTACTTGAAACTTATTCAAACTATTATTCTAACATAACCAGATAGTCATCTATATCAGTCATGAAGTTGGTGTAATCATTTACAACGAGTTCTTCATCTCCTCCATGGACAAGTAGCATGTAGTTTGTCCTTCTGAGGTACTCATATTATTTAAGCAACTACCTAGTGAACCAGTCCAAGATCACTTTGGTACATGCTATTAACATTTAGTACATAAGAAACATCTGGCCTTGTACATATCATATCATTCATGATGCATTCAATTATCGAAGCATATTGAACTCCACTCATCTGCACATGCTTATCTAAGTGTCATGCTATGTGACATTGTCATAACACACATTCTCTATTTTAAATCTTTTAAAACTCGTCATTGTACATATTCTACCTAAGCGCAATTAGACGTCTTGACCTATCTCTATAGATATTTATGGCAAGTCTTTCATTGGAAACACATTCTACAATGAGTCTTTTTATTGTGCTAAGAAACTCTACGTTATTTCCAATCAACAATATGTCATTTACATATAAGATTTAGAAATACTATAGAGCTCCCACTAAACTTCTTGTATACACAAGTTTTTCCATCATTTTAATGAAGTTAAACTTTTTAATTATTTCATAAAATTATTGATTCCAGCTCCTTGATGCTTGCTTCGAACCATAGATAGACCTTCAAAGCTTGCAAACCTTTCTGGCATCCTTAGGATCAACAAAGCCTTCTCGTTGTATCATTTATAAATCTCGCAATCTGCAAAAACCCTTTCGCAATTTAGCCTTGCTTTATAGATAGTGAGATTACCATCCATGTACGTCTTTCTTTTTGAAGATCTATTTACATTATAGGGGTTTCACACCCTCTAGATAATCAGCCAAGTTCCAAACTTGATTCTTGTATATGGAGTCCATTTCGGATTTATAGCTTTGAGTCATTCTCTCGAGCCGGGTGCCACCATGGCTTCCTCTGAGTGTGCAGGTCCATCTTCTTCTAAGATGAGTATTTCATTGTGAAATTATTCAGGAGGTTCGGTAACTCTTCCTGGCCTACGCAGTTCAGTTACAGGCTTAACTAGTGTTTCTACAATTGGTGCATTAACTTCTGGTTAAGTTGTGTGGACAACTTCGGAACTACTTCCGGTTTGTTTAGTCATGTTTACTTTCACCAGAGATTCAATAATCTTGTCAAGCTGCACTATCCCCACTTACTTCTTTAGCAAGGAAACTCCTTCTTGAGAAAGACTTCATTCTTTGTGGCAAACACTTTGTCCTTGGACTTTTGGTAGAAGGAATACCCAATTGTTTCTTCGGGATAACCTACAAATTAGCATTTGTCTAGATAGATATTCCATAACTTATATAGTGTCGTCTTGCTAGACTATTAGACGGTGCTCTGTTTAGTGTATATGTTGTTGTTTTAAGTGCATACCTAGTGATAAAAAGCAGATCGATAAGTTATGAATTAATTCTACAATTATTCAAATGTTTGTTAAACTCATGACTCGAATATATTTCTTCATGGTTGAAGAACCTTTTATCTTTTGTCATAATAATCCTTAACTTTATACTGAATTTCTTTGAACATTTCAAATATTTTAGACTTTATGTTTCATTAAGTAAATCATATTTTCTCAGAAACATTAGCGAAGTATAAGTATTCACCACGCCTTGGTTTGCTAATCAGACCACATACATCTCTATGTACTTTTTCAATTGATTCAAAATATTATTTCCGATATAGCAGTGCCAAATTTAAGAGGTGTTTATCAATCTTCTCAAAGCATTTAGCATTAATGTTATAAATATTCAATTCAATGAATAAACCACTAACAATATAGGTAAATCAAAAACATATTCTTATAGCAACTTGAACAACCATTGTTTAAAACTTATAAGAATATCCATTGTACAACCCAAAACATACTGTTTTACACAACTCTGGAACGAAATAACTATTATTTACTTCTAATATAAATCTTAAAGATAAACTACAGACATGACTTTGACGGCTTGAGTAGCGATCCCATCACAATTCCCGACTTGTATCACGACTTAACTTGCACGCTTTCTGTAGTTCCTATATTGGTTTGTAAATAAGATCAACCGGTCTGTATCAAACACTAATGGCTTACATGAAATCAACAAGTAGAACAACATTAACTTTGTATAACTTTTTAGACCTTTACTAGCAGAACCGTTCTTCTTCTTATTCGCCAAGTACTTCTTGCAGTTGCGCTTTCAGTGTCCTCTTTGTTTGCAGTAGAAACATTCAGCCTCTTTAGTGGCTCCGCCCTTGTTCCTCTTCTGAGATACGGTCTTACCGACGCGAGTAGACTTCTTCTTGGAATTGTCCATTCTTCTTGAAACTGGCGGTCTTATTGACCATCAACACTTGTTTGTTCTTTTGCATTCCAGCTTCCGCAGTTTTGAGCACATCAAATAACTCATCTACACTCTTCTCCATCCCGTCCAAATTCTAGAGAAGACGGTCTATCAACATAGCTAGCAAGCTTCACTATATGCTCACTAATTGACGAACCTTCTGCCATCGGTACAGATATTGTGCTTGCTTCACTCCCCCCATCTTACGATGGTTTTTCATGAAAGAATAACAAAATCGATAACGAGGAGAGCTGTATAGTGAGGATGTGTATGACTCAAGAGGATACCGATATATATATATATATATATATATATATATATATCACCTCGAGTTTTGTAAAGTATTGTGAAGCAATGGGAATAGCACATGATAACCAAAGTTTCACCCGAATGTCATTCGTGTACTCATAGGGATCGATATGGATGTCCACGGTTCTGCTATCGGTCATTAAACGAAAGGGGTCTTGCTCATGTCTATGTTTTACCAAAACTATAGGGTCACAAGTTTAAGTTAATCACTATTTGATTAGTGTTAGTAGGATAGGATTAATGAGAAAATATTTATGAAATAGTTTCATTAATATTCGAAATAGTTTTGAGAGGAACCAGAAGAGTTTCGGGGTTTTCGGGTAATACTGATAAATTATATATAGGTGGAAATAGTTTCAAGTGATGTTAAATTAATATTAAAAGGCTCTAAATATGATTAGGAGACTTCTATATTTATTTAAATATCAATGGGGCTTTTTTGAGCAAAAACTATCAATGGGGCTAAAAAGACCATGTGGTGGAAAGCTACTTGGGCCCAATAGGGGAGGCCCCCCCTTCCTACTTGGGGAAGGAAGGAGGAAGGCCGAATTGGAGGGGGATTCCCCCTCCTTGGTCGGCGCAAGGGGAAAGGGAAAACTTTCCCGCTTGTGGTGCCCCTCCCCTCTCCTCCAACCTATATATACTAGAGGATTTTGGTCTTTGGACACACAAATTTTGGAGCCTTCTCTAGTTCTCTAGTTCTAGTTCTAGTTGATCCAATTAGAGTTAGACCTAGATCCTCTAATCCTCGCAATTAGAAGCCCGATGTGGTTCTAATCTTCTCCCTCTAATTCTTTGGCAATGATTAGATCTGGACGATGAAGCGTTGCCGTATCATGAAGACCATACACTTGCAATTTGTGGAGAAGTCATGCTTTTGGTCTTCCGTTCGAGGGACTGTTCGTGGACGGTTTGAGAGATCATTCATCGACGCTTCGAGGCACTTCAAGTACGATCTACACCGACTCGTCTTCTTCCGCTTCAACTCGGAGTTGGTAACGATCCGATCCAAACCGTTGTTGCATTTTCATAGTGTTCCTGATTGATCGTAGGGCAATTTTTTTTGTTTTCTACTCCCTCTATCTTAGTTTGCAAGTCTTGCACGTGTGCCTAGGTCGTTAATTTGACCAACTTAATAGGAGGCATACATTACAAAAAATATATCATTAGAAACCTTAGATATTCTATTTTCTAATGCTATAATTTTTATGTTAAACAATTTATTTTATATAAGTTAAATTGACAACCTAGATACACGTGCAAGACTTGTAAACTGAGATGGAGGGAGTACTATGTTTCCCAATACAATTAACACCTGGAGCAACGAACAACCTAGTCGGGAAAGGCCAAGCAGCTAGCGTGACAACACTCTAGACCAAGCGGCGTTGTAACCCGACAACGCCAAAAAAACAGGTGGCCACAAAGAGGGTCGGCCAAAGAAACCCGAAAGCTAGGTGGTCAGAAAGCCCGAGCAAGCACCTCTCCAACAATTGGGACCGGGCGCCGCTCACACCCACACCCACACATTCAAGTGGACGAAACAGTATCAGCCGGCACAGCAGCCCTGACAACGTCCACCATTCGAGTATACGCAAACAAAGTCAGCTAGAAAAGCCCGAGCAAGCACCTCTCCAACAATTTAAGAAGTGTTCACCATGTATAAAAAAAATGTTCGCCTCGTACTTTAAATTGGTTCACCGCGTATTGAAATAATATACCCCATTAATATTAAAAATGCAATGGGTACTAAAAGTATTCATCATGTATGAAAAATTATTCATTTAAAAATGATATTGCATATTAATTTAAATGCATGGCAAGTACTATTTTAAAACACAACAAAAAACTGATATAGGATGAACATCTTTTGTAATTTATGATGAGCATCTTTAATATACTACTTTTAAATGCATACGTGCAACCCACGTTAATATTTAGGAGAAAATTAATTACAAGTTAATATTAGGTATGATATCAGTTACGTGTTAATTACATGAATAGTAGTAGACGCTGATATTTGATATGATATTAATTGCACGCTAAACATGTTGAGCGCTTGCCGTTGAAGCAATATAAGTCGTTGGATTGACATGGTTTGACGGCCGAGATTTATTGAATCTGCCATTTGGTTTTTTTTATATTAGTATAGATGAAGATCTTTCTTAACATCCAGTGAACTTTCTTAATACATTGTGATATTTCGTGAAAATTATTAAATGAAAATAATTTATAATGCATGATTAATATATTTCTAAAATGCACTATGAAACAAATTTGAAATGCAAAGGGTGACAAAAAAGGCTGAAAACCCAGAGAAGAAATTAAAGCACATAATGACCCTACAATACTAAGGAAAAACCGCTGCAAAAACAAAATGATAAGAGAACCACAGAAAACTCATCTACTACATGCCAAAATAAAAGAACGTTCGCGTGCCTGCCACGCATGTTGCTGGGCCGACCCATCAACCGAAGGTAAGCGGGACTCCACCCACAGAATCGGAGAAAGAGCCCGTGCCGGCCCATGTTGCTGCCCGACACGGGCTCATACAGACGCGCCTTTAACTCTACATACACCCACCACCGCCGAAGGCAAGTAGCCAAGCAGAACCCAACCCAAAGCAGCCGCTGCGATTCCTTCCCTCAGAAGGGGAAAAGAAAGGGAAAAAAAAAAAGCATCCGCAGCCGCCGCGATGATCCTCCGCATCCGCAGCCGCGACGGCACTGACCGCATCACGGTGCCGGACGCGGCCGCCGCCACCATCGGCGACCTGCAGCGCCTCATCGAGGCGCGCGCCACCGTGCCCGTCGCCGCCCAGCGCCTCTCCCTCGACCCGGCGCTGCTCCTCCCCGCCCCGCAGCCGCCGCTCCTCTCCGACCCGGCCGCGCCGCTCGCCTCCCTGCCCCTCGCCAACGGCTCCTTCGTCTACCTCTCGTACCCGCCCGGCGCGCGCTCCGCCCAGCCGCCGGCGCCCCGGGCCCTCACCGCCGCCGGCTCCTTCGGCAAGAAGATGACCATGGACGACCTCATCGCGCGCCAGATCCGGGTCACCCGCCAGGAGGCGCCCTTCTGCTCCGCGGCCTCCTTCGACCGCGACTCGGCCAACGCCTTCCAGCTCCACGTCTCCGAGTCGCTCGCCTTCGCCGTCAAGCGCGCGGGCTTCCTCTACGGCCGCGTCGACGCCGAGACCAAGGAGGTGCTGGTCGACTTCATCTACGAGCCGCCGCAGCAGGGGTCCTCGGACGTGGTCCACCTGATGCGGGACGCCGACGAGGAGGCCCGCGTCGACGCCATCGCCGACGGGCTCGGCATGCGCCGGGTAGGGTTCGTCTTCACACAGGCAGTAGGGAGGAAGGCCAGCGAGACGGGCGAGTACACCCTGTCCAACAGCGAGGTGGTCCAGGCCGCCCAGCTGCAGGCAGAGGGCGGGATCCCGGAGTGGGTCACCGCCGTGGTGAAGCTGGAGGTGGGGGAGGATGGCTCGGCGGACGTGCACTTCGAGGCGTTCCAGATGAGCGAGGTCTGCGTCAAGCTGTTCAAGGACGGCGTGCTGGAGACGGAGATCCAGGACTCCGACGACCCCCGCCTGTCCAAGATGCGCAAGGAGGTGATTGCAGGAGGGAAAGACACCATGGAGGTGGACAACGACTTCTTCCTGGTGCCCGTGAAGATCTCCGATCACCAGGGCCCGCTCTCAATGGGATTTCCGATTGAAAACCGTGGAATTCCTCTACCGGCGAACGCTCTCAGGAGCCACATGGATCGTGCAAAGCATCTCCCGTTCGTCAAGCGGATCTCTGATTTCCACCTGCTTCTCCAGATCGCTGCTTTCCTGGATGTCAAGGCCGACGTTCCTACTCTGGCTGCGTGCGTGGGACACCAGGCAGAGGTGCCAGAGGGCTACCGGCTCCTGATCGACGCCTTGGCAGGTCAAACATAACCAGAGAGGGTTTCCTGAAACAAAGACACGGTGTCATTTAGCAACTTGCTCTCAGTATCATCTCATGTGTGATTTATATGAATGTCTCAGGTGTGTAAGTCTTGTTTAAAACTCGTATATGCGATTACCATTGCACAAAGGGCAACATGTTTCATTTTGATGCTGAATCTGGTCATATACTCGTTGAAATGCAAGTCTTTTGGTGGTTGTATATTGCCTAGATGTTTAGTTTTTTTGACATTTGCATTGCCTAGATGTTGGGAAAGGGACAAACATTGATTTTGCCATGCCAGTTCACTCAGATAGTAACCAACACTGAGATAGTTCGCTGAGATAGTAACCAAGACGAATAGGGGGACTGGAGAAGGGTTGATCAATTTCTTGTATGGTTTTGAAAATTGGGCTGGAGATATGACTTAGGGTCTATTATGTTTCTAAAAATAGTCTATGTGCCTTCGGACAATGCGGCGCGAGGGCAGGTCAGACCTTTTAGGACCAGATACTAGTATGACCCAACCGACACACCCGGAATACCTTTAGACACATTTCACTCAGTTAGGATGTTGTATGATACCCATGTTTTTGGTTTGCTCAAGGAGGGGTGACATATAATGTTGAAGTTTTGAAGTAAGGTCTGGAGTTTTTGATACTCAGGAAGGCCAGGAAGGCTTGTGTTAAAATCAGAGGACTACAATAAAAGTGGTGTGGGAGTGCCTTATACCATTTTGAGTCCCTTTTGAGCAAGGGATTTTTCCAGAACCATATAGCTGTGGATCAAGGAATTTTTCCAGAATCTCTTTTAGGTAGGTAGAGTGAAGGTGATGTAGGGATCTATCCAAAACCCCACATGAGAGACTATTTGGCCTCAATGGCAATTCTTTAGATATAGGTTAGCTATTTAAGCACCGATACAAATGGGAAAATGGGGCTAAGGGATGAACATGATGGAATGTATATTGATTATATGGTTACTTGAGATGAAAACACTTCAAGCAGAGGAACAAATGCCTCTAAATATAGTACTAGTAAGAAAAGCCTGACTGGTATTGATACTGGAACTAGTAGTGTGAGAAAGTCTAGTGGTTTGTATGAAGAGATGAAAATGAAACGGGGGTGATGCTTGAGAACGCAATCATAGAAAACATATTGTGTGGCTTCCTCTGCCAGCAACAGGTTCTTCGTGATGCTTGTATTCTCTTGATCTGCCGTTATGAATCAATAAAATCCATCCTTTATCGGGGAAAAAAATCTGGGATTCTAGTTTTGATCACATGAAAACAAAAAATCCTATGTCAGAAGAGGACTCAGCTTGTGGAGCCAACATTGTTGGCTTGAAGCCATGGAATTGAACAGCACAAGCTTCTCGCTCTTCTTCCTTTCGACCTCCTCCACCCTGCTGCTGCTCTGGTTCTTCAGCACAGCAGGAGCTGAGACTGTCGACATTGAATGGCATCGTGACGCCACCCTGTACACGTACGACGATGGCGGGGTTCCTCGACGCCTCCGTTGGCGTCTGAGCTGCTCGCTTCTTGTGATGACACGGTGCTGGTGCTCGCCGGTGCTGTCCGGTAGATGGACAACGGGAGCAACAAGCACTGTTTTTCATGAGCACGCCTCTGTCCATTAGTACCCTCGTCCGTCAGGATAGTAGCCTCCTCTGTGGGATCACTCCCCAGCAGAAGGCTCTCAGAAGCAATAGCCCCGATGAATTTGGCATAACTGAAGCAGCATGAGATGTTCGTAGGAGTCGCATTCAGGTTGGAGCAGAGTTGCTGGCTTGCTGCATCTCGTCTTTGGCAGATAGACTGCCGCTTGACTTGGAACTATAGGATGGAAATGAACCATCTGTGCTGATGGCCCCAAAGTTGCAGCTTCTCGCGATGCGTCCAGTGGGACTCCTGAGGCTGCAGGCATCAGGTTGGATTTAGGCTGACATGTAGTTAAGGTTCTTAGCCCGCTAACAGTCTGAACTGTACGCACAACATACAATGCTAGGCCGAGTGAATGGAAAAGTTGGTGAATCCATTTGATCTGTAAAGAGATGGATTCCATTTGGCTATCACTGTCCTGAATTTCCAAAGTGAAAGTGAACGCACTAATTTATTCCGAGGCAATCGACAATTCCTGTTGGCAGAATAACATCTTGATGATCATCTTACCCTGTCCGTTAGGATTTTATTCTTCTCACTACTAGGATCAGAATGGAAAACTCAGTTGATTAGAGTGCCTTACAGTAGCACACTGGAAGTGCTTTAATCTATTATCATCTCTCTCAGTGAGAAAGAAGTGTATATAACCCCGTGAACATTCACGTTTGGGCTACATCACCCCCTCAACTCAAAAACCAGTCACTTAATCCCCTATACTTTGCAATACCAGATAAAACACCCCATGAGATACTTTCAAGCTGGTATAGAGGATGGTTTCGCCGACGTGATGCGCTGACCCGGTTTAGTTGGTTGACTTATACTGCCACCTCGTGCAATGACCCACATGTCAGTGTAGCAAAGTGTTATTTCTAACCAGGACCATCTGCCTCGCCAAGCACACTTATGGGAGCCCCTGCTCCGAGTGCATCGAACACCGGGAGTGGCAGCGTGGAGTGCTCGTCGTCGCCGCTTGGCGCACAAGAGGCTGCCATGAGCCTCACCCACGCCACACGCACGGGAGGCCGCTATGAGCCTCACACTCGCCGCCGTAGCTTGACACACGGGAGGCCGCCATGAGTCTCACCCTTGCCGCCGTCCCTAGGCGCACGAGTGGCCGACACTAGCCTAGCCCTCACCGTTGTCGCTGGGCGCCCGGGAGGCGGCCATGAGCCTCGTGCTCGACGCCCGAGAGGCGGTCGCCAGCCCCGTCATCGCCCTCGTCACTTGACGCACGGCAGGAGGCGGCCACGAGCACGTCGTCGTCGCTATGTGGATAGGAGACCGCGACGAGAACACCCTCGCCGGAGCCGCTCGGTGCACGGGAGGCTGCTACACCTGCGTGCACTGGAGGTCGACGCGCGGAGGCAGGACGGATCGCTGGTCCTGGTAGCAGCCTGGTCTAGAGCGAGAGTGCTGGTAGTGGTGTGCCACGGCTACGAGAAGCGACATGGCGCAAGGGTCGCACGTCTGTACACGAGCAGGGCGGCAAGGCATCAGTTTCGAGGTAGGCAAGGTGCTACCAAGGTCCTTCACGGGTAATCCGCCATGGTCAGTTTGCGGGTGAGGCCAACTCCACCGCGCGACTCCAAACGGACGTCCGGCCGGATTTTGTCCTTTTGGGGCGGCGATGCGTTCGCCCATGTCCGCGTTTGTCCGTTGGATCGTGGGTGCGCCCAGCGCGCGGCCGCATCCCAAATCATGTCCGGTGTGGACGTGATTAAAAAAACAAAAAACTTAAATAAAATGCCTAAAAAGGTAAATAAACGTACTTAAAAAAAACTTAAAACATATATAAAGGTCACGGCCACAAAACGGTCCAGTTTCACGCCGCACTTAAACGGCCCAGTTCCATAATTAACATAAAAACAAAATAAAAAAAGCCGTCCGCGCGCTGCTGCCGCGCCCGTCCACGCCTTGGTCGTCGCCGTCGCCGTCTTCAGTGGCCGCCGGTGTCGTCGTCGTCGCTGCAGAGGTCGACGTAGTACGGCGGCGTCCAGAGATGGGCCGGCGGTCCGCGGTGCACGGGGGCGGCGGGCTGGAAGGTGGCCGGTGCCTGCACCACCTCCTCCCGAGGCGAGGCGTCGCGCTCCGGTGACCGCGGTGGCGCAGGGCACTAGTTGCCCCCCACGGCGGCTGCCATCTGCTCCGATGTGTAGGACCAGCTCCACCCCTGGCCAACCAGGCCCGGGTGGAAGGCGGCCACCGGCGGCTCCTTCGTCACCTCCTCCTTCGGCAGCATCTGCAGCTCGGGGATGGCGACGTCGCCGGCCGCAGATAGGGCCATCATCTCCTCGAGGTCCGGCCATTGGCGCTCATCGTGCGTGTGCATGGAGTCCTCCATGACACGCGCCATGAGTCGGGCCTCCTTCTTCGTTGTCATGCGAGGAGGTGGAGGTGGCGACGGAGATGGGGAAGGCGACGGCGAGGTCGGAGTCGGGGGCGTACCTCTCGTCGTCGAATAGGTCGTAGGGGAGGAGGCGACGGCGGCGCTCGTTCTCATCGCACCGGGCACGGCCGCTCGCAGGCACCGGCGGGATGGGGGCCCGGTCCGCGGAGAGGTGCCAGTTGTTGGGGAGGTGCACGTCGCTCCACGGGATCGGCGTCCTCGTCTCCCAGTACCACCAGCACACATCCACGGCCAGGTACCGCCGGTTGCGCTCGTCGGCGGCCCTAGGAGCGATAGTGAAGGGGGCAGGCGCGGGGGCTCGAATGGAGGAGCGCGGCGGTGATGCGAGCTCCTCCTTCTTGACGGAGCCGCGGCGGCGTCCCGAGAGGGAGCCGACCTCACGGTCGTGCTTCCCCTTGCGGTTGTGCTTCCAAAGGCCCATGGCTGCGGCCGGCCGGCGAGTTGGACGACGGGGAGCGGCTAGGGTTTCGAGGGGGCAGAGAGGGGCCGGAGTGGGAACTGTGGACGACGACCGGTCCACGGCCTCCCATTTAAGAAGGACGGCGACCCTTCGCTGTGCGGATGACAGGTGAGGCCACCCGCTCGTGCGCATTTATGTTGGCGGGTGGGAGGTAGGTGGCCGCCTGCCACGCGGCCCCGACGCGGACGTTCGCTGTCCGCCGTGACCCAAACCCGGCGCAAGTTTGCGCTCGAAATGGGTCGGCCCGGACACAAAACGGACCAGATGGGTCCGGGCCGTCGCGCGCTGGGCCACCTCGTTTGTCCGTTTTACCCCAAACAGACGGGGCCGGACAAAATGGAGTCGCGCGGTGGAGTTGGCCTGAGGTCACCTCACGTTGTAAGCAGCTAGGCCAAGCGTGTAAGCAGTTAGCTAGATACTCCATCCGTTCCTAAATATTTGTCTTTTTATAGATTTGAACAAGTGACTACATGCGAAGTAAAATGAGTGAATCTATATTTTAAAATATATCTATATATATTCGTATGTGATAACCATTTGAGATCTCTAAAAAGATAAATATTTAGAAACGGAGGGAGTAGATGTTAATTGCACTAAACAGCTAGCTTGCCGAGCGCACCGATCAAATTTGTACGCGGATGCTAGCCACAACGCACAAGAAAAACACAGTGAGACTTTTCCGCATTGGCTCGCTGCCACATCAGCAAAACCATAGTCAAAACCCACTAATCAGGGCGCTAGTGGGTGTTTTGTCCGGTATTACAAAGTTTGGGGGATTAAGTTACTGGTTTTTGAGTTGAGAGGATGATGTAGCCCAAACGTGAAAGTTCAGCGGGTTACACTTCTTTCCTCTCAGTGATTGCGGCAACCTTTTTTTCTGTTAAAAGAGATGTTTACTATTAGTGCTTTGTTTTCAGTTGCAGTGGTGGTGGGGTTATGTAGATACTGGCCGGTGTGGTATGTGATGTTCCGTATTATCCTTGCTATATACTGCTGTGCGTTGACAAGTGGAAAGTGTTGTACTTTCCTGTCTATATCTTATTTAACGGCTTTATTCATAAGCATGCACATGAAAATGTAACTATGTGCCAGAAAGCAAGAGTTGTCAAACTTCAACAAATAATATAATGCAGATGATACAAAACTCTGTTCTGCGGCATTACTGACACGTTAGTCTTGCACTCGCGCACTTACACAAAGGTAAACAAGATTATGTGAACAAGTTCTGTGAAGTTGGGCTGGCACAGACACTACAGTCACACGGATAATGGAAGCGCTTGAGAAAACAATTGTTGGGATTCCTTGACTTGCCTGTTTAGGTGGCAATGTTGCAGAACAAAGATTTATATCAACGTTCTTAATCCTAGCTTTGCTCCATCAAGTTCAGAATAGTGTTGTTTTCATTTTCCCCATTATAGCTGCTGCAACGAAACAGATTTCAGAGCGTGCAGATGACCGAGGAGGTTTAACAGTCTTTGGCGCAAGACTTTGAATCTGTAGCGATTTACGAGGGTATAAACAAACCTCTTTGTTAAGAGAGAGTACAATTTTAAACTTAGTTTTGGTTGGTGTGCGCCTGCATAGGCTATAGTGCAAAGCCCAGGCGACACCTGAGGACCCCAATGACAAGCCAATGTGATGGACCCTCCCTCAGAAAAAGTAAATTTAATATCATTGTAAGCACATGGCCCACATATCAAATACTAAACTGATAAAAACAGATACTACACTTGATCTTAGCCAAAAGGCCGAGAAAGATATCAGTTCTCCCACTGCCCTCCCCTCCTTTTATAGCTATCTCGACCGCCTCTCCCTCCTCCGCAAGCGAGGTGGTACTAAACGAAACGAAAGAGCAGGGGAACCTGCTTCGCTCGGGCGACCAGCCGAGGCCTATCCGCCTCTCGTTCGTTTGGGCTTCGACAGGCCCGACAAGAACACCACGGCCGTGTCCTTCCACGGCCCAGTATCACGCGGGTTCTGTTTTTCCCTGCTCGTTTCGCTCGCCGTCTCTGACGTGCTGGCAAGGGCGAGCCCAAAGGTGACCAGACCACTTCTAAAAAAAAAGGTGACCAGACCAAGCCGAGAGCCGAGACCGCCGCACCGCACGAGTCCGTCGCGTTCAAGTTTGACCAGCCACAACTCCGCGTGGGCGTAGTGATCACTGTATTCTCAGGTGAGCAGCTCATCACTATTCACTGGTGATGCATAGCGATCGTGGTGATGAACCGCATATATACACATCAAAAACACACATGTACATACGACAACGCTTAGGAATCCAAGCGTTATAATGAAGAGCCAATGCATAAATTCTAGGCCGCGAGAGTGCATTATAAGGGAGAGGAGCATAAGTGTGTGCTTGCACCAAGCAAAGGCTTCAACAATATCCAAACGACCAGTTACTTCATCAAACCCTAAAGGGGCCATGTAAGTAAAAAAACTACGATTGTTCTACGGTTGGTGCTTTAAAAAAAAGGTAAACCCCCAAAGTGCTAGCAAAGAGTCGAGAACACTCCATGCCCACGCCCACGCTCCTCCTACGCGCTGCTCCCGCGCCCGCAGCCACCATCGCCGTTGCAGCCCCGCTCCAGATCGGTCCCCAGGCCACCCCCCCGTCGTCCCCGCTCCCCCCACCGGGCTTCCCCTGGCCTCTCATGCCTCGAGACGCTCCTGCTGACTCGCGTTCGCCGCTGCTGGCCGCGTGCTTATCAGATCTGGATTCGCCGCCGCGGCTGCCCGCTACCTCAGATTCCTCCTTCATCGTTGACTCCCAGTTGGCTGCCGCCGATGTGGAGGGGGGCGAGGTTCTGCAGCGCTCGGTTCGCATTGCCTTGAATGCGGTCGTGCTGGATTCAACTCCACCTCTTCCCTTTCAAGGCGCGCACCATCCATGCCTCAAGATTGTTCCAGCACGCGCCTTCAAGACCCATCGACGTGCGGCGTGGACGTCGCGTCGCTCGAGCCCCGAGCCTGCCGCGTCTCCCGACACCTTCTCCGAGAATGGTTGGCAGCTCGTCAAGGCGCCGTACTGGTGGCGAGCAATGCCCAACTACCAGCATTCAAAGCAGAGAAGGGCCTCTGCTTTTATTCCCCTCCAACGGGAAGAAGTTTCGTCCATCGCCGCTTTTGCACCTGCCATCAATGCCTCGATGTCGGCCACTGCAAGATCGACTTTCGAAATCCATTTAGGCGTCGGGTGTGCAAGCAGTGTGGTCGCCGCACCCGTGACTGCAACGCCCCGTCTGTCTCCTCGCCCTCGGTCTCGTGCGGCGCCTCGCCCTCATCAGCTGCGTCGCCCGCTTAATCGACCCAAGCCTCGCCGCTGCCGTGATGCCGCTCGTTGGAGACCCATCGCTGCGGCCTGAGGAGGGCCATGTGGTCATCACCTCCACCCCGACCATGGAGGACAGCGCCACCACCCTCTCCACCCTGGGCGCGCTGGTTTGGCTTGGAGGGAACCGCCCACGCATTAACGTCGCGGAGGTCAGGAACGCCATCACCACCAACTTCGTCATCGACCGCAACTACATCAAGGTGGTGCCGCACTATCCAGAGATTCCTTCGTCCCCTTCTCCTACCAGCACCACCACGACCTGGTCACCACGTCATCGGGCCGCTTCAGCCATGGCGGGCTGGACTTCCACACCGCCAAATGGAGGCCGGAGGCACACGCTGATCCGGTGGAGGTGTACTACCACGTTCACCTGTGCATCGAAAATATGCCACTCAACGTGTGGTGCAACGAGGTGGCGACGCAAGTGCTAGGCCCCGACACTTTCCTACTACTTCGACATCGCCACTGTCAAGAGAGAAGACCCCTCCTCCCTCGACCTCTAGGCATGGTCAGCCAACTCCTCCGCCATTCCCAAGGTTCTCCGGCTGACGGTCGCCGACAACCAGCCGGCGGGTTACAACAACGACCCAAGCGTTGTTGTTGGTCGGCGTGGACTCAAGTGGCGCGTCCTGGTTCACCTCAACTTCGTTGAGGATTTCAGCCCCGGCGGCCTCGCTCCTCGCATCCGTTCACCTTCCGCTACGTGGTCATAGATGGCGTGTCCAGGATGCGGGACAGAGCGGAGGTGGCTGGGAGGCGCCACAACAACAACGACCACGACCAGGACAGGGATCGCGACCACGACCGAGACAGACGGGACAACGACCGCGACCATGGCCGCTGCGGACGCAACGAGCGGCCTTCCTCCTAGAGGGAGCACTTTTTCTGGAGTAGGTCTCGTGCCCCGGAGCATCGTGATGATGAGGGGCGCCGAGACAGTAGAGAAGACCGCCGAGACAACCGTGGCCGCGATGGCCGCCGTCGCCACGAGGCCCTAGACACGCGCTCCATCGACAACAAGTTGGTCCAGCGCCTCCCGGACGACGCCATCATCCCAACCTCTGGTAGGCGCGGCCGTCGCCACCCTGCTGACTTCCCGGCACGCTCTGGGTGCTCTGGAGGGGCTGCTAGCCCGGTCAGCGAAGACACTCGTGGCCGCTCGCCTCCTTCCTCGCCGCGATCGACCTCCTGTGATGTGATTCAGCTCACCTCTGTGCCGGGCGAGGGCTCTTGACTGTGATGGATCGCTCCCTACTTTGGGGCCAAGCAACAACAGGCAGTTGTGTGCCTTGCTTCGGCTCCACAGGCGTCAACACCTCCCCGTACCACGACCCTAGATGTCATCAAGATCATCTCGTCCTCTCCTACAGTGCAAGACAATGGAGCTGTTCCTCCATCTCCCTTCTCCGAAACTGAGCCAGTCACCCTGATCTTTGTCCTTGCGGCTAGCCCAGTTGCTGGCAGTTTGGGGACGCCAACTGACTCTCCCCTGTGTTGTGGCCTACCAGCCACCCCCGCTCGCCCCACCAAGGTCGCCCTTCCCAAGGTCAAGAACACCAACAAGGAGAAGAAAGACGTTGGCTGGGGTGGTAGGCTTCAACCTTGCTCGCTCCAGCCCGCGTCTCCAAGCCAAGTGTAGCGACCCGACCCGAATGGATCAAGTCTCTGTGCTTAAGTGTCATCCCTGGATCGGTATGCTGACACACACAATACTCGAGGATTTATAAAAGAGGTAAATCACATGTATAAAGTAACGTAAATACTATTACCTCAATCCAAATAGCGGAAGTAACAAGGTTGTGGATTCCCATCAACACCAATGTCAAAGTTGAGTGTAGAAATCGTAACCCTAACGTATCACTTACTCGTCGTAAGATAATCTTGCAACATGAGACGTTGCAGCCACAAAGGGTCAGTACATTGAATGTACTGGCAAATTCACACCATAGAGAATGATGAATAAAGGCTATCACTACATGCATATTTGGCTGGTGGAAAAGCTCTATGGTTATAGTTTTGCGTAAAGCCAATTTTTCCCTACTACAAAGAAATAAATTTTATTTAACTATCATGGTGGTTGCCGATCATTGAGAATGGTTGATAGCATTCTCAATCCCAATTAAGTAACATCATTAAACCCAACAAAATGATTTAAAGTCACATGATGAGATTCACATGATAATCCAGGTACTAGATACTCAAGACGTCCATAACCAGGGACACGACTAATCATGATTAGTTTATACACTCTGCAGAGGTTTGCGCACTTTTCCCCACAAGACTCGATCGCCTCCGTTTGTTTTCTCGCACTACATGGTGTTTGAGAAGACGGATGACCGAGACATAGTCTTTCAGAAGCGCTAGCACCTTACGACGGATAGACCGTTACACCTACTTTTCCCTACATCTGCTAGTCTACCCTGTAAGAGTTCGCACGACTTAATCAACTATGCTAGAGCCCATAATAGCTTGTGGCTGCACACGGAAGTTTCGAGTATGAAAAATCTCATGATCCCTTTGAGCCTGGGTGGCAGTCCATAAAAAAACAAGCAATCCTGGTCTACCCAGGTGCCTAGACAGGCAATCTTGGAATACCCAGATACCTTAATCCACCCAGATGTGTGTTTAAGTTGCCACCTTAAGTAAACCATTAATTAACAATCTCACATCTGTCATGAATACTCTCAAAACCCAATCCACGTCTACGAGCATAACATGACAATGTAAGCATAACATAATAGTAACTCCCAAGGGTTTGATAATAAACAGGTAATAGGTACTACCTCAACTACTTCCCATCCCACAATTTAATTAGATCCTAATCATGCAATGTTGGAGGTTTGATCTAATGCAATAAAAACTGGGTATGGAAGAGGTATGATCAAAGTGTGAACTTGCCTGCAATGTTGATGAAGATGATTCGCACTCAAAAATCTTGATAGCTCTACTAGTCACACTCCGATCAATCTATCGTAATCAAGCAATAGTAACCACACATAAGCAATCACTCAAAAGACCAGAAAGATCGAAGAAGTCGATTCGGAAAACATCAAAACCAAGCAAATAGCTCTTGCAACATAAAACAATTTCTAACAATACCAAAATTATGTGAATTTGGCCTTATCAGAAAGTTTAGGTCAAGAGCTTTGATTTGCAAAAAGAATCAACTCAAACGGAGTTACGAAACTCAAGTTATGATCAAACGAAGTTTGAATTCAAATCTGGTCTAATTCAAATTTTAAACTTTTCAAAAACATGTTTGAGTTGTTTTACTGGATAGAGGGGATCATAACGAAGGCGTGAGCATTGGTTTCATTGGATTTGGACAAACGGTTGAAAAGTAATGATCGTTTGAAGTTTAGGGACTAAACTGTAAATAAAACCTTCACAGATGAGTCCCTGGCCGAAAACTAAAATAAAGAAAAAGAGAAACGCTACCGAACGAACGTTCGCTGCCGAACGTCAACTAATGAATATGTTCACTAGAACTACCTAAATAGAAAACGTTCGTTAAATAAACTAACAAAATAATAAACCGCTCTAATCTAAAACCCCAAAAAACGTAGGAAACCGAGGGGTTTTTGTATCGGTTCTCGCGGATTCAACCGTGGCGAGAAAAAAAACCAACGGCGGCGGTGGTGGCGTTCTCCGGCGATGGCAACGGCGAGGCAGGACGGCGCTGCAGCGGCTCCGGCGGGGTGCAGCAACGGCGGTGGCGGCGCGGGGCGGATGCGGCAGAGGGCGACGGCAGCGGCGCGACGGCAGCGGCGGAGCGGCGCAAGGCGGCGGAGACGGCGGTGCGAGGGTGCGGCGGCGGTTGCTGCGAGGAGCGGCGCGAGGCGAGGGGACGGGGTATTTAAGAGGAGGGGGAGGCGAGAGGCGTGGGCGAGGGGCAAGGGGCGGCGCAAAGTCCGGGTGGCCCGGACGTCGAGGTGGCGGCGCAGCGGCGGACTCCCGAGCGGAGTCCGCATTGGGGATGACGGGCGAGGCGGAGCGGGCTGGGCTGGCCTGGCGCTGGGCTGGGCCGGCCCAGTCGGGGAAAGTTAAAAAAAACATTTTCCAGACAAATAAAATAATAAAACAAAATAACTAAAAATATTATATAGGCATATAATATATCAACATTTTGAGAAAAATATTGTCTACAACGTGAACATTTTTATAATGCCAAATAAAATCCACCCAAATTCAGATAATTTAAAGAGTGCTACTGGTCTATTAAAATCCAACAAAAAACATTTTAAAAATACCAAAATGATTTCAAGTTAATTTTTCTCCAATTTTATATTATAGGGAATCATGTTACCCTATTTTCCATGTATTTTGTTTTTGGAGAAAAATAATTTGAATAAAACTCAAATAACTCCAAATTGGAAATAAATTCAAAGGGGTTTTGAATTAAATTCTTTGAAACTCCCAACTTATATTTCATATGTTTTGAAGAAGTCATTTTACCTTCGCTCTTGAAAATCATTGAGTTGCATAAAGTTTCTGGATTGGAAATATTTTCCAAATGAAATTCAAATGTTTTCAAAAACCCTTGTCATTTAAATAAATGGAAGAAGTCATGTCATCTTCTCTCGGGGGTTTTGTATTTGAAAAGAATTTGAATTCACGGAGATCTAAATGAAAAATGAAAGTTTGGAAAAGTCCTTTTATTCCCTCTCATTTAATTTTCAAAAAGTTTGAATTTCACTCAATCAATCACGCAACAATCAAACAATCAATCGATCTATCTATTTATTATAACATTCCAAAATTTAGAATTTTGGGATGTTACAAACCTACCACCCTTAAAATGAATCTCGTCCTCGAGATTCGGAGAGGCTAGAAAGAAATAGGTTAGGGTTTGGGGGTCTTCTCAAAATCCATAGATCATCACAGGGGTTTGGGGTGCTGCCACCCTTAGAAGCATGGTTACTGTTCCATCAAAACTCATATACTCCATCCTTATTCTTGACAGTGTCGGTCTTCTCAGATCGTAAGGATGATTCCTTCTCTGGGCTCTTCCGGTAGTGGCATAACCTTTTCCTCAATTCTTCTCTCATTTCCTCTTGGTAAGGTTATTCCGATATTGGGTCTTCTTAGCTGACGGGTCTGGTGCCAATACTAACTAACTATCGAAATCTCATGGTGGTTAACAATTTAGGGTTTCTCCTGCACGAAATGGGTCTGGTTGATCCTCACCGTATAACCTACGGTTGGCAAAAGCTGCCTTGTACAAGGGAAAATACTTATAGCATTCTATGTTTTAAGCAAGGTTTTGATCGTCGACGCTCTACTATAGGTAAGTCACTCAGATTTACCATCCCATATAGCAAGGCGAACAATAAGAGTAAGTTGGTATGGTGATCAATCCATCCTGCACCCAAATCATTACCCTGTATACGGTTTAGCGAATCTCGCATTCTAACACTCGGTCATCCTCACAAGCATTGCAGAATTTCTCTTGTCCAGGAACTGCGTTCGGAATAATCCATAGATTCTGCAAGCCAGACAAACATCTATCGTTTCTTCACAACTCCCAGGTTTTGCGTTACTCCTATAAGATCGTCTATTGATAAAATCGTAACTCCTCCCAGGGTTTTTCCTTCAACAAGAGTGTGCTTGCTTCTTGGCAGGTCCTGGGGCCTGTGGGTTATGGCCCATCTCATCACTTATAGTCCTTGAACTTATCATCGGGCAACTAATCATTGTTCCAACATCCAACTTCCAGCTTCCTAGCATACTTAAAATCCATCCAATTGTATTGTCTTCCTTCCTTCTATTGGCACCAAACTAGGACATGATTACTCAGACTCATCATGGAGTTTCCATTTATCCATATTTCCGACATCATACCTCCTTTATATCCAATAGTAATTTATCTATTCATCCTCGTGGGATATCCCTCATACCGAGATAAAAACTTATACTTATGAAGTCGATATTCCACTTCGTGGAACATCATTATCCTTTCCAGGGTCAAGCGTCCTTACAGGGGAATATTGGCCATCTCTGCATGGCACTTCTTCAACCGGGAAACATAAAACACATCATGAACTCCTGACAGTCCTTCGGGTGACTCCAACTTGTTGGCCACTTCTCCCATACGCTCCAAGAGTCGGTATGGTCCTACAAATCTCGGGGCTAACTTTCCCTTAACTCCAAATTGTTTAACTCCTCGCAGAGGGAACACATGAAGACATGCTCTTTCTCCAATTTCATAGACTACCTCCTTGCGTTTTTAAGTCTGCATAACTCTTCTGCCTGGACTGATCTACCTTCAGTCTATCTCGAATCAACTTAACATTCTCTTCTAACTCCTTGATCATATTTGGTCCAAACAACTGACGGTCTCCAACTTCATCCCACATACTCTTGGGGCATCACACATATCGAGACAAAATTCATATTAATTTTGTCCGAAATCCACTCAGTGGAGTATCCTTATCTTTTCCAGGGGTCAAGGGTTCTTACAGGGTACTACCACCCTTAAAATGCACAAATCTTCCATACACCATATTTCTCTTATCCTCAAAAATGGTCAAAATTCTTCTTCATAGGGTAACAACTCATAAAATCCATATCAGTACCAATGATGCTAACTTTATTCATCCTCAAATGATTACGATCTCTCGCTTTTCCATTACATGTCTCAACTCAACACCTCAATATAAAAGAAAATGTTCTCACTTCTACTACTCCATTTCTTTTGTTGCAAACTCAACTATCTAGCACAAGTTTCCTTCTCCTTGGGGCATTCTCTGGCAAAGTGCCCTGCTCCATTACAACTAAAACATATTACTTCTGACAAGTATTGAGGTTTCCTTTTTGGGCAACTGTTGAGGTAGTGCCCTGACTCCTTGCACCTGTAACAGGTGATATGACTCAGGTCCTTCCTGGTATCCAATCTACTTCTCTTCCTAGACCTTCCCGTTCCAATCATGGATTCTATTTCTTGTGGGTCATACTCTACTTCCTCTGTCGGGAATTCTACTAGATCCCCATTCAAACAATTTTGGGAGATGTGTCCTTCTTCTCCACACGAATAGCAAGTCTTAGTGCAGGGTTTACTCGAGTCTTCTTTAGGTGTCTCCTCCATCTCTTCCTTCATCACGGGTTCTTCTAAAATTTCCATAAGGGCTCCTTTCATTACTTCTTTCTTCTGCTGGATGGTTCATTGTACCATGGGGTAAATGTGACACTGAGCAGGATAGTGGGTAGTCCCTTCACACAAGAAACAAGTAATCTGCCTAATTGGGCATTCTTCAACTGGGTGACTTCCTTCACAATTAGGGCATTCATCCTTGTGTTCTTTATGGGTGTGTCCTATTTCTCCACAAATCTTGCATGCACAAGGTTTCTTCATATCCTTTCCATAAGGCTTCAACTTCTGGGACGCAAGGTGAGATCTTTGCAGAGTCAACTTTAATTCTCTCCAAGTGGTTACTCCTTGCCATCCATTCATGGTTTGGTATATCCTCCACCAAGTAGCAGCACCTCTTTCAAAGCACTGAAGAGCATGCTGGGTCATATAATTTCCAACTATAGGGTTATTCTCCATGTGATCCTCCATGTTCTGAATCCATCGGTCCGTCTCCAATTGACTCATCGGTCCAGAAAATACAAACTCATCCTCATTCATCCTCTATTGGGTCCATGGGTTTGGGGTGAGATAAGAGAGATAGAGAGGGATACACACAATACAAACAACAGTTTTGAAAAGACAGATTTTATTTGTGGCCATCGGGAAAAACATCAAACAAATGACAGCTCACAAACATCGCATCTAACGTAGGTATATAACCGGGGTTTGGTCTTCTAAAGGTCAATAAATCTTCAATGCCTCCAATCTCTTCAAGCCTTGTTCATGTCTCCAATGGCTTCTTCCGATCATGCTTGTCTTTCTCAAGTTCTTTTGCCAGCTCATCTCTGTTGTAGCAAAGTCTCTTGTGACGTCCTTTAATATTTCTGGAGTTGCATTCCAAACTTCCGGGTTTCAACATCCTTGACATGAACCATGATCCTGCTGTCCTTTAGTTCTTAACGAATCTCTAGTATCTCGAGGTTTTGCTCCTCCAGCTTGGCTACTTCAGCTCCTTGGTCCTAAGTTCTTCACGGAATGCTTCTTTGTCGAATACGGCTTCCTGAAGGTCCATCTTAAACTTCTTGATGTACTACTCCAGATCCTGGTGATACACCGGCTAAGGTTAAAACTTCATCTTTTGCTGATAGGTGCTCCATCAGCCTTCTACCATCCAATCCTTCCGAAGAAATGCCTGCTTAACTCAGCCCGGTGACAAATAGCATAAGCGGGCGATGACATCACGGATAACCGTGTTTCTGCTCTTGTCATTTCCATGAGCTATCATTCCATAGTTGATATCTCCTGCCTTAGGGTTTTCTTGACAAAACTTTGAGTTCTCATGCTCCATGTTCCAGTCTTTCTCCGATACACCTTGATCTCGGGCATTGACAACTGCCATAATCTGTCAAGTTCCATAAGGGTAGCCTTCCTAGGTCATACAAATCTAGGGATTCTTCAGAGCCTTCAAATTCTCCTAGTCTTCGGAGTCTTCAACCGTTGTAGTTTCCATTATTCAGATGCACAGTAAAATCCTCTTCATTCCGAAGCGGGATTAGTTGTCCAATATCTTGTACTTCTTGGAGTGGTCTTATCCGTCGAATCTTCGAGTGATCCAAAGGGAAAAGGGATATGGTCTCACTAAAAGGGAATTTTGAATAAGCTCAGAAGAGAAGAGAGGTAAAAGATCTTTTTGAAAGGGAAAGTTGTAGAGAAAAATCTTTGCTATGGGCTTGCCAGTTTCTAGGGTCACGTCCTACAGTCAACATGTGCTCTGATACCATCTTGTAGCGACCCGACCCGAATGGATCAAGTCTCTGTGCTTAAGTGTCATCCCTGGATCGGTATGCTGACACACACAGTACTCGAGGATTTATAACAGAGGTAAATCACATGTATAAGCTAACGTAAATACTATTACCTCAATCCAAATAGCGGAAGTAACAAGGTTGTGGATTCCCATCAACACCAATGACAAAGTTGAGTGTAGAAATCGTAACCCTAACGTATCACTTACTCGTCGCAAGATAATCCTGCAACATGAGACGTTGCAGCCACAAAGGGTCAGTACATTGAATGTACTGGCAAATTCACACCATAGAGAATGATGAATAAAGGCTATCACTACATGCATATTTGGCTGGTGGAAAAGCTCTATGGTTATAGTTTTGCGTAAAGCCAATTTTCCCTACTACAAAGAAATAAATTTTATTTAACTATCATGGTGGTTGTTGATCATTGAGAATGGTTGACAGCATTCTCAATCCCAATTAAGTAACATCATTAAACCCAACAAAATGATTTAAAGTCACATGATGAGATTCACATGATAATCCAGGTACTAGATACTCAAGACGTCCATAACCGGGGACACGGCTAATCATGATTAGTTTATACACTCTACAGAGGTTTGCGCACTTTTCCCCACAAGACTCGATCGCCTCCGTTTGGTTTCTCGCACTACATGGTGTTTGAGAAGACGGATGACCGAGACATAGTCTTTTAGAAGCGCTAGCACCTTACGATGGATAGATCGTTACACCTACTTTCCCCTACATCTGCTAGTCTAACTGTAAGAGTTCGCACGACTTAATCAACTATGCTAGAGGCCATAATAGCTTGTGGTTGCACACGGAAGTTTCTAGTATGAAAAATCTCATGATCCCTTTGAGCCTGGGTGGCGGTCCATAAAAAAAACAGGCAATCCTGGTCTACCCAGGTGCCTAGACAGGCAATCCTAGAATACCCAGGTACCTCAATCCACCCAGATGTGTGTTTAAGTTGCCACCTTAAGTAAACCATTAATTAACAATGTCACATCTGTCATGAATACTCTCAAAACCCAATCCACGTCTACGAGCATAGCATGGCAATGTAAGCATAACGTAATAGTAACTCCCAAGGGTTTGATAATAAACAGGTAATAGGTACTACCTCAACTACTTCCCATCCCATAATTTAATTAGATCCTAATCATGCAATGTTGGAGGTTTGATCTAATGCAATAAAAACTGGGTATGGAAGAGGTATGATCAAAGTGTGAACTTGCCTGCAATGTTGATGAAGATGATTCGCACTCAAAAATCTTGATAGCTCTACTAGTCACACTCCGGCCAATCTATCGTAATCAAGCAATAGTAACCACACATAAGCAATCACTCAAAAGACCAGAAAGATCGAAGAAGTCGATTCGGAAAACATCAAAACCAAGCAAATAGCTCTTGCAACATAAAACAATTTCTAACAGTACCAAAATTATGTGAATTTGGCCTTATCAGAAAGTTTAGGTCAAGAGCTTCGATTTGCAAAAAGAATCAACTCAAACGGAGTTACGAAACTCAAGTTATGATCAAACGAAGTTTGAATTCAAATCTGGTCTAATTCAAATTTTAAACGTTTCAAAAACATGTTTGAGTTGTTTTACTGGATAGAGGGGATCATAAC
>NC_053027.1:88708783-88726858 GCF_003073215.2 Triticum urartu
ACCGAGCTACGAAGCGTCGCGTGGCCCGGCAAGTTCAAGCCAGACCTGCCTCCTCGTTACGACGGCACGGCCGACCCTGCGGAGTTCCTCCAGCTCTATGAGCTGGGCATCGAAGCTGCCAACGGAGACGAGAAGGTCATGGTGAACTGGTTTCCCATGGCGCTCAAGGACGGGGCCCGCACCTGGCTCCTGAACCTGGCTCCAGGCACGATCTCCTCCTGGGACGAGACGCGCACCCGCTTCATCGCCAACTTCCAAGGTACTCACGACCGGCCACCCGCTGTGAGCGACATGCGCCGCATCAAGCAACAACCCGGGGAGACCCTGTAGAAGTACATCCAGCGCTTCAACAACGCACGCCTCAAGATTCCCAAGGTGACTAAGGAGGCCATCATCTCAGCCTTCTCCGACGGCGTGCGCGATGTCAAGATGAAGGAGGAGCTGGCGATGCATGAAGACCTGTGCACTTCCTTGGAGCTGTTCAACTTGGCAACTAAGTGCGCCAGGGCTGAGGAAGGGCGTCTCTCCCTCCTCGAGCTGCCTGCCGCAGACCCAGAAGAGAAGAAACCCAAGGCCAAGGATGTGAAGCGCAAGGGGGCTGCCGTGCTCGCGACAGAACCAGACACCAAGCGGGGCAGAGATCAGCTCGAACCTTCCAAGGGCAGTCGGTACTGTGTGTACAACGACCTCCACACCCACAACACCAATGAATGTCAAGAGCTCCGAGCCATGCGAGAAGGAAGGATCGGCCGTCGCCCCGACCACGGTGACCGGGGCTACGGTCGAGGAGGAGGAAGGAACGCAGGACGCTGGGAAGACCGTGGCCCGCGCCAAGGGTGGCGCGATCAACCTCGCAAGGATCGCTGGCAAGATCCGCCTCGCGAGGGAGACTGGAGGGATCAGTCTCGCGAGGATCGCCCGCAAGGCAACGCAAGCCTCCCTCCGCTGCCGCCGCAGCCAAGGAGAAACGAGGACCGCCACCAGGACAAGGGGGCTGGGGGCTTCCAGGAGCCGCGCGCGATCGCCTGCATCCTGGGCGGGGCTCAAGCCCCAGCCTCTCAACGCATCTTCAAGCAGTTCGCCCGCCAAGTGAATACAGTCCTCCTCAAGCTCAAAGCCACGCGCCCTCTCAGGTGGTCGGCGTGCGCCATTACGTTCAGCTCAGCAGATCAGCTCAAGTGTGCGGCTACAGCCGGAGTCCTCCCGATGCTTTGTTCCCCAATCATCAGCAACATGGTGGTCACCAGGACTCTCATCGATGGCGGGGCAGGGCTCAACATCCTGTCCGTGGAAACATTCAACAATCTCCAAGTGCCCTACAGCCAGCTTCAGCCAACCAAGCCTTTCTTCAGAGTCACCGACGGCTCCACGGTCCCGATTGGGTAGGTCCGCCTCCCTGTCACCTTCGGGGCACGCGACAACTACCGCACCGAGCTCATCGACTTTGACGTCGCTCACATTCGACTGCCGTACAACGCCATCCTTGGGTACCCAGCGCTGGCCAAGTTCATGGCCGTAACTCACCACGGCTACAACGTCCTCAAGATGCCAGGAAGTGGCGGAGTCATCACGGTGCCCTGTGAAGAGAAGGACGCGGTGTGTTCCCTGAAACGAGCCTTTTAGGCCGCGTCACTGGAAGACCCGGATCGCCCCCAAGAAGAAGAAGACATCGTCCAGCCTGGCCTCTCAAGAGGTAGGCCCTCTGGGCCCGCGCCTGCCCAGGGGGAACCTCCTTCCATCGCATAGGAAAGCGCGCCCGGCGCCCTCCTCAGGCAGGGCTCAGGGGCTCTCCCCTGGAGGGCCACCGACCTGGCTAGGGTCATGAGGGAGGCGCTTGGGCACCACATGGAGGCGTGTTTCGAAGCACGTTTCCCTCAAGAAGGAGTAAGGCAAGGAGAGCCAGACCCTCAGGAGTTCGTCAGCAAGGCCATTCAGGAGCTATATGAGTCAAGAGTCATGAAAGGCGGCCGCCTACCAGCAGTGGCTCCCCATCCAGGCGAGGATGGTGGGCTGCGCGTCTGCATCGACATACCAGGGCTCAATCGAGTCGCCTCTCTGGAGCGCCTCTGGCCCTCGCGAGTGGGGCGCTGTGGAGGTCCACCCCACAGCTACGTTCGCATGACTTACGGCTTGCCGAACGCGGTTGCCACGTACCAGCGCCTCATGAGGGGTATCATGGAGGCTCAAGAGGCCAGGCGTTCCGTAGCCCTGGCGGAGATGGAGATGGTCCGCGAGGAGCCACCAGCGCCTCCGGAGCCTCCCGAGGCCCCTGGGCCTGGGGGCTAGTGAGGATCGGCTTCCGTGGCCCACCGAGTCTGCTACACCAACACTCCTTCGTCCTCAACATCATCAGGTGACATCTTTCAAGTTTCATTTCCAGCTGGGAGCGCCCCCCCAGGGCTGCATTATTCCCAGGCCGCGTGGGTCCGTCCCTGCGGCATGTATCCCTTTTATTTCATGTTGTTAGCTTACTTTGTTGGGGGAGCCCCACGGGCTGCATCATCCCCAAGTCGCTCGGGCCTGACCCAGTGATGTCCGCCTTCCCAGCATCTATTTGAATGAATCCACTCCTTCGCGGCTAATGTGCTTGACCTAGTTGCCCGCTCAACTGATGCCAACTGACGGAACTGCTCCCAAACGGCACGACGCTTGCGCATGGGTCCGTCCCTGCAACGCCGACAAACCTGAATGGCTGAGCTCTGGCCGCAACAGCCCCGCATGGCGCCACCTTGTCAAGCCTTCAGTGCCTCATCGCCCCTCGGAAGCAACCAACGGCTGACTGTCAATTGTCATGGCAACCCCTCGTTCTTTCTATGATGGGTTTACAGGATCTCCTAAAGGAGCCGCGTCAGGCGAGGCCCTTGCGGTGTCTCCTTCACTCTCATCCGCGCGAACCGCTTGCACGTTAAAGGGAGGGTGCCTGAGCATCGCGACTCAGGGCTCCTACTGGCTCTCCAGCCCTCACCCTCTAGCCTTGTCCACGGCATCGCGACCTGGCATACCAACGACGACTGAGACTCACTTGAGGGCCGGGACCTGAGGACGTAGAGCAGAAAGGGGAGCAAAGGTGAGAGGGGAGGGACACGCGAGGACCTCGCCGAGCAACCTCACGCCTGCCGATGCACAGACCCGGCGACACACCAGAGAGCGACCCCTGATTCTCGAGATAAGTCACCACCTGGAAGTACCAGCTACCATGGCACCATCCCCACACCTAATGCAATCCCGTGTTAGCGACGCCGCTCTCCTTTCTCACCGAACGACAGCTGCTTGAGCGCCAAAGGGGACCTCCTGAGCATCGCGACTCAGGGGCTCTTACCGGACTCCGGGTCGCTCACCTCCTGGCCTTGACCACGGCATCGCGACTTGGCATACCAGCGACGGCTGAAGCCGCCTTGGGACTGGGACCTGTCGGCGCAGAGCAACAAGCTCTCGTGAGGTTCGAAAGGGAGAACTGAGCTAAGACGGAATGAGCAACTCGCACAATTCTACGACAAGGGTTATATTAACAAAACAGGATCACAAGCACCTTACAAGCCCCCACAGGACGCGTCTTTGATTCCTCGCAGGGAATAGATCCTAAAAGGATGCTAACTACACATGCCCCTGCAAAAGACGCCATCATCAACAGTGGGCCGTCAAGCACCGGCGCCAACCCCATCCAGATCAGGGGCGGCGACGGCCTGACGAGCCCGCCCTGCTCCAGGAGCGGCGCCGGCTCGGGGGCTCGTAGCTGTCGTCGCTCGTCTCCGGAGTCGCGAAGAGCTCGCCGGAGTCGCTGGAACCTCCGACGCCTCCGCCGCCTGAGGAGCCCCCATGGGAGCGGTCGGCGGCCCAGTCCTTGCCGCAGCAGGGTCCCGGCCACCTCTCCCGGGGCAGCACTCCAGCCGGCGCCCGTTCGCATCGAAGACCTTGAAGAACATCACCGAAGCACCATCGTACTCCAAGTGGATCGCCAAGGCGCCTCTTGTCCTGCAAACCCGGGTGACTTTGCTCTAGCCTCGAGTCATGAAGACCTCGCTCGGGGCAACGACCGCGACCTTTGCCTCGGTCACGAGGGTGCTGCAACCGGCGTGTTGCAGCCAAAGCTCCAGGAGTTCTCCCTGCAGGATGATGGAGGCGAAGAAGGGAGGAAGGCGAATCCAAGACTGAGGAGGCATGGCGGCGTGGAACACGAACTCTCGGGAGGAGCCCTCGGTGTGGACCCCAGGGGGGACGACCCACACCTTCGTGACCCGTCGACGCCGACGGCGGCGCCGCCTGTGGCGATCAGCATCAGCTCCTTCAGGGCCCTCGTTGTGGGCGTACAAAGGAAGTGGGAACCCCGATGGTGGCCGCTCGCTCCAGGGCCTCGACACCACCTGATGGGCCCCTCGTTCGGGCCACGGAGGACGAGCCGTTTCTTCGGCGGGAGCGGGTCTGGTTCCTATCGGGGAGCCTTTCCCTTCTCTGCCGTCGAGAACCGGCGGATCGGAGCCATCGCAGCAAGACGGAGCAAGGATCAGGAAGAAGGAGAAGCAAGAAGGGATGGACTAGAAGGGTGCGCGCCGTTCCGTACTTATGGCCGGCGAAGGCCAACCGCCGACCTCCACGATCGCAGGCAATCATGACCCGCTTTGCATGCAGGGACTTGTCCAATCCGTGCAGTTGCCGAGGCACCATGGGGAAGTGGAGATGCCCACGTCCAATCAACCGCCACGCGGCGCCCAAGACCGCAGGCTGTTAGGGCCCGCGGCGCTACGCTCTTGCCCTTCCGCCTCCTTGCACGGCCAAGTCCGGGCGCGCCTTGGGCCCGGGGGCTACTATCGGCATTCTGGGAACGGGGGTCCCCAGACTTGCTTGCCTGCGGCCTGCGGCGTGGCTCAAGGGGGGGCCCAGCACGGCCCATCTTCATCAACACAGACCCAAGACCCTTGCGAGGGGCCAAGCCTCGCGGGGCGGACGACGCGGAGCTTCCTCAGGCACGGCCTCACCAGGCTGGCTTGCGAGGAGGCGGAGAGATCAAGGCAGGGTACCTCACGAGGTGCCCGTGACGCAAGCCATAACGACCAAGGGCGCCTGGCGGGCGCCAGCCCGCGCAGTGTCCTGCTTTCCCCTTTGGTGCAAAGGGGGCAAGCGCAGCCGCGGAGTACCGAGGCATCAGGCAAAGGTTGCCATTTCGGTGCAACAAGACCAAGACCAGGAGGACTGCAAGATGGAGGTCATCGTGGAGCCCAAGACAGCGTCACCACCAGAGCTTTGTGCAGGCGAGGACCAACTTTAGTCAGGATAAGTGTAACAGATGTTCCCCTTCAAAATGGCCAATTGTTGGCGCCCTTCCCGCTCAATATTTGGGAAGAGGCCCAGGGCCATTGCCTATAAATAGGACCAGCCACCCACATGGTAGGGAGAGAGAGATAGAATTAGAGAAGGAGAGAGAGATCGAATCAGAGAGGGAGGTGAGAGATCGAGTATCGAGGATCAAGGATCGAATCAGAGAGAGAGAAGGGTGACTGAACTCCTCCTAGCAGTTCGTCCCCCCCAGCCAAGAACAGACCCTCGCGAGGCTGTTCTTCCTTGTATTGCTCATCATCATCAGCCCAAGAGGCAATCCACCACACCACACACTGGAGTAGGGTATTACACCACTACGGTGGCCCGAACCAGTATAAATCCTGTGTTTCTTGTGTTGTTCTTTCCATAGCTTAGATCTTAGCGAGGCGGAGGGGTGCAGGTAGGTAGGAGGCGAAATCTCCACACGCACCCCAATGTTCGAACCTCAAGGGTCTGCCGGAACCCGAAATCTGACAGAGGGGAACTTTATGAGGCATCTATTTTTTCCTTAGCGGTTCGGCACACTTAGTGCATAGAAACAAATTTTTTTGGAAAGCTTCATCATGACATCGATCTTGGTTTCGCCTTATTGCCACTCAGAGGTTGGATGGAGCATCGAGGATTTCAGGCTTGGGGTGGCCACGTGTTGCAGGATCGCAGGAAGAGTTGGATGTGTTCTGCAGAGACCAGGTGATCAATGTCGTTGCCGACAGGTACCTAAAGTACATACTTGTAAATGTGGTTGTTTATTTATCCTCAGAGCTGGCTCCATCGGCAATGGGTCATCTAGTGGATTGAAACGCCAATAGTGAAGCTGAGAATGGTTGATGTGGATCTAGCTTCTGGCCGGTGGAAAGCAAAGCTGTTTAAATCTCATTTCACTCGTGGTCATGCCTAGCATTGTATCCTTCTTAAGTTGGGCTTTCCCCAATTTCTAGGATTGATCTGTTTGGTACTACTTATAATTCATATATATACTATGCTGCTGCTATATGCTTTTGTTTCTGCTATTATTACTTAGTGATCTATAGGTTATTGTTATACTGTACTAATGCTACAGGTTCTTTGTGAGTTCCTAGTAGTGGTCTAGGTTCATTGTTTAATTCCAGGATTTGTGAGTTCTTAGTAGGGAACACGTGGACATGAAGTTGCGGCAGCAATGATGACGACGGCATCGACATTGTCACGGGGCTGCGGCGACGACGACGACATCATCACGGTGATGCAGGGATGACAACGATGTCGTCACGGTGCCGCTGCGGAGGCAACAACGATGACATCAACACCATCAATGGGCTTGTGGAGGCACCGATGACCTATACGTGTGGTGTATAATGGATATATATGCGTGTGTTTAATTACCTATATCAGATATGTATGTTTGACTGTATGCATAAATGTGTGTATTATGACATGCATGTATGTGAGTACTATAAATGAAATAGGTAGATTTTTATTTTTTTAAATCCTAATTTGTTACTAGTAGCGTGGGTGTATCATAGATGGGCTACTACTATGCTGTTAGTAGTAGCGCAGTTTGAAATAGTAGTAGCGTGGGGCACCAGCGCTACTGGTATGTTTGTTTATTAGTAGCATGGGGTAAAATACACGCTACTGCTAAAAAATAGCTGTAGCGTCATAGCAGTAGCGTGGGAACCTACGCTACTAGTAGTCCAAACACCCACGCTACTAGTAAGGTTTTTCCTAGTAGTGTTAATTAATTAGTAAAGGGAAACTAGCTAACTCGCATGCATGTGGATGAAACAATTATAATTACGGTGGAAGACAAACGTACTGAAAGCATGATGATTCCATGCAAAAACAGTGCCCCAGTGGTGGAAGAAAACACAAGACCCTCGTATTGAATTGCATCACAGTACTCATCCATGTACAGAAATTGATTTTTGAGCAATATCCATCGAGGCATGGAAGTAAGGAAGGCAACAAGCTTGTCGAAGATAGCAACAACTTCATAGTTTGTGTAATCCCAAGAGCGGTTGGGAACTCGACAAATTGCTATCTTCCATAGATGACAGTTACCATGATCGTATTTGAACTCACGTAGATCATCTATGTGCTCAACCTCTGGGCAGTCTGAGATTTTTGGAAGTGGAACCCGGTGACGAGTGTACACATTAAGTTCCTACTCGCAGTTGTACCCAATATAAACTACCCAATCTTCATTTGCGCCTGCCCAAGCCTTGCCCTCAAGCTATGGCATCTTAACATCACACCTATCATTACCAAGTGGCATCAACTTGCACAAGGCGAGGCTTCCCTCGTCCCTGTGCCAGTCAGGAGGCTCACTGCAAAGAAGATAGTGGAGATCAAACCGCTTCTGGACCCTTGGGTTGCTTGTAATGATGTTATTAGTTGAGTCGAGAATGGTCTTGAATGAACCTGCCATGCTAGCCGAGGTGATGACGTTGCACCGATCAATGAGTTCCTCCACCACGTCATCTTTCAGATTGAGGAAAGAATAACGGGGTCATTTCCGGCCTGTTCCCTCCATGGAGAAGATGATCGAACAATGGAAGAAGGAAGGGAGAAGGCAAATGGAGGGAGGAAGAGCATGCGACGACAGTTCCAAATCAAGAGGGAAAGGCAAAGAGGCGGTGGACGGTTGCCACGGTACAAGAAGAGGCTAGTGGGGAGTGAACGGTTGCCACAGAGGTCACACACTAACAACAAGGCCTAGTGAACCGCATGTCGTATATCGCACACACCTTGATCTGGCTGACCTTTTCTTTTGTGTTGCCTAATCACAAACAGTTCATCCGAGTGAACCATATGCTGTACATCGCACACACCTTCATATGGCTGCCCATTTCTTTTGTGTTGCCTAATCACAAACAGTTCATCCGAGTGAACCGTATGCTATATATCACACACACCTTCATCTGGCTGCCCGTTTCTTTTGTTCCTCCTCATCACAAATAGTTAATTGAACCGAACCGTATGCCCTGCATCGCACACGCAACTAAAATCCGAACCATGTTTGATGAATCCGTCATCGCAAACGTTTTGCACCTTTTTGATGGTTTTTTACACCACCGTTTGCGATTATTGCATCGCACAAAGTTTTGTCGAAGGGTTTCTGATTGTAGTGTCGTGTTAGCAGCATCCTGCAGTAGTGCCCTCTCGATGAGAGGATCAATGGTGATGACGATGGTGACGATTCCCCCATAGGGATGTTTCCTCAGCAGAAGAGCTACGCCAGAGCCCTAGATTGGTTCTACCCAGGTTCCGCCTCGAGACGGCTGCGCTTCGTCCCGAAAGATTTCTCTTGATTTTTTCCAGGTCAAAACACACCATGTAGCCAAAGATGGGCACCGGAGGCCTGCCAGGGGGCCCACAAGGTTGGGGGGCGCGCCCAGGGGGTAGGGTGCGCCCTCCACCCTTGTGGCTGGCTGATAGCCTCCTCTGGTACTTTCTTCACCCAATATGTCGGTGTACAGAAGTAGGGGCTCTCCTTTGTACCCCTTTACTTGTGCATGGGCAGTCAGAGCTGCGCCTGCGGACGCACTGAGCAGGGCAAAGGAGGGAAGCCGGAGCACGAGACAACCGAAGCAATGCCAGGACCAGAGGCACAGAGAGCAAGAGGGCGAGGTGGAATCCCCCGGCAAGAGCCTTGCCAGGGCAGCCTCAGCAGCCCCGGCAAGAGCCTTGCCAGGGCAACTTGCCCAATGCCAGCAGAACGCGCCACCCTTGAGCCAAGGGGTTCCAACGCCATCAATCACATTGGAACCAAGGCTCGGGAGGCACCTCCATGGTGGCATGCAGATCTTTGTGGAGATCATAAATACACAAGATTAGATGGAAACCAGAAAACGACGATCGTTGGCAAGATCCTTGCCAAGGAAATCCACAAGACCCCCGGCAAGATCCTTGCCAGGGACGACCGCAGTGCCATGGCAAAACCCTTGCCGGGCCCTCGTCAAGACCCTTACCAAAGACATCCGCAGGGCCGCGGCCAGGCCCACGTCTGCCAAGACTCCACCGCTGCTCCCATGCAGTTGCTAGCTCAACCAGCTGGGCAGGCACCTGCGTGGCAGCATGCGGCCTCCACACCGACTCAGCAAGCACCTGCGTGGTGGCATGCAGATCTTCGTGAAGACTCCGCCACCACGCTAGCCCAGCAGCCAGCCAACGAGGCGCTACAACGCCTTGCCAACTCGGACGTGCGTCGGAGCCAGGCGAGGCGGCGACAACTAGGACAAGCTTCCTTGCCGTCCCCGATAAAGCAAGAGGGGCACGTCGGCAGCGCATTAAATGCGTTTGTCCGACGGTGCCAGAGGATAGACTCAGCCACAATACACCTTTCCACCTCCTGTGTGGCACTGTGGCAACCCCTTTTGTCTATAAAAGGAGGCCCGAGGCGTACTGCAGGGGGATTCGGATCTTTGGAACTAGAGACACACCGTAGCTAGTTCAAGAACTCAGGAAAACTCAAATATACATCGAAGCAGGATTAGGGTATTACGCGTCTCCGCCGCCCGAACCAGGGTAAACGATCCTTGTCCTGACCGCCAGACCCGCTCTTTGCACAACCCCGCGCCCGCCAACCGTAGAAGGGATCCCAGTGATTCCATAGGTGTCGTTTGCACCCACATATTTGGCGCGCCAGGTAGGGTGCACAGTTGCGAAAATCTGTTCTAGCAGTTAGTTTAGCAGTTCTTCATCGCCATGGCTCCCAAGAAGAAGACGATCACAAAGATCGGTTCGTCGGGGGCTGAACGGCCTGTACCAGTGCGGGCGAGTGGTGGGGCGGTCACAGACAGGAGCCGAGGCGCGGCCCGCGAACACCTGCATCGCTCTGGCAGCCAAAGCCCGACGAGCGACGTCGTTCGTGCGCGAGACGACGGGCCGCATGCCACCAAATCCAAAGACGGAGCCGGGCCCCCCGCAGGCGGCGCGGGGCCCTCCGGTGGCGGTGTCATGCCACCCACGGGCAGCGCGGCGACTTCCGAGGCACCTACACCAGCACCCACGACGCGCTCTTCCCAGGTTTTGCGCGACGAGCAACGTCACCACGCTGGTGACCCTGGGTGCCGCCGTGGGAAGAGTCATGTGCATCATTCGTGGGACGTAGAAGGTCAACACGCACGCCGAGGCGCTAGCGAATATGGCGCACAACCACTAGGCCATCATAGAGCTCCTTCTAACGTGGTTAGAAGTTGGAGCGCGTCATGGTCCATGCATCTTTTGTCGAGACCCACGCCAGCAGAAGCTTTGGCGCCCACGTAGTTGCTCCTCGACTTTCCTCCTTCTGCGGGGAAGCTCGACGAGTGAAGAGCCACCATCCGGAGCCTCATTGGCCTTGCCAACAAAGATGAGCTGCAACCAGTGGGGCCCTTAGGCCGACGCTCCGTCGAGCCACCGCATGCCAGTGGTGGGAGGACCAGAGGTGCTGCGGCCACGGTGCACTCTCCTCCCCACGTCCATCGCCGCGAGTGTAGGTCCATCGTGATGACGCTTGTGATAACATCTCCATAGCGTCGTACGACCCATGGACCCACTGTGATTAGTGCCAAGTTCTTCGGGAGCGATCCCATGAAGACGCTCGAACCACCATCGAGCGCCGGCGCGATGCACGCCACCAGTTAGATAGGCGGGCTGGGCCCACTATGGACCACCCAGCACCGGGAGGCTCTGGCGGCCTACCCTACGAGGTGGGTTGCCCATCCTTTACCCGTGAGCTGCAGCAGTTCCAGTGGCCCTCCCACCGCATGTTCAAGCCCGGCGTTGGTGAGAAGTACAACGGCAAGACCCACCCATCATAGTTCCTCCGCATCTACACCATCGTGATGCAAGCTGTTGGAGCCCGCGACGACAAGCTGTTTTCCAATTACTTCCCGTTGGCACTTAAACCCAATGTTATGTCATGGTTGATGCTCTTACCAACAGATTCCATTTCTTCTTGGTCGGACTTGTGACATGAGTTCGTTGGCGCCTTCGTAGGAGGCCACCAAGTTCATGGCCAGGCAAGCGATTTGCATATCATCCCCCAGAAGGAAGGTGAAACCCTGCGCACGTACATATAGAGGTTCAGCCGGGTGCAGTACAACATCCCTGATGTTCATCCTGCCGCCGTGATCAGCGCATTTCATCAGAATGTGCGCAACCGCAAGATGCTTGAAGAGCTGGCGATGAACAAGGTCAAAGATGTGGCCGAACATTATGTTCTAGCCGATAGGTGCCCTCTAGCTGAAGAGGGGAGGAAGTACCCCGGTGAGGACGCCGGCGCGGAAACTGACTCCACAGAAGAAGGCACAGCCACCCCGACGTAGAAGGGCCGGCGCCGCAACAGAAAGCGCAAGGGCAAAACCGTGCTTGCTGTCGAGGGATTCGAGGACACCGGTGCTGCCAAGAAGGCCAAGGCAGACGACCCCGACATGGAAATTGCCGTGTGTGCCGCTTTCTGGGCCTTGGCGGCTGCTGACAAGCCAGGAGGCTCCGACAAGCAATACTGCAAGATCCACCGCACCAAGGGCCACGACCTCCAGAACTGCCGGCAAGTCGAGCTGCTTGCTGAGAAGCAAAAAGCTGAATATGAGAGGCGAGACAAGGAGAAGGGCCAGGATTGTGCCGAGGGATCTGACAAGAAGCGTGGCGGCCAAGGAGGTCGTTGCGGAAAGGATAACCAGCAAGAGAGGCCCGCTCGGGGCCGCGACAAGAAGCAAGGAGATGATGATCATGACGAAAACGACGAGTCCGGCGAGCATGAGTTCCAGAAGGCTACGGAGGCCATGTGCATCGACGGTGGCGCCTCGCTGCACACCTCTCACCGCCAGCTCAAGCAGTGGGCGCGTGAGATCACAGCAGTGGAACCATCACTCGATGCTCAGAAGCCACTGAAGTGGTCTAGCATGCCTATCATTTTGACACGGAGGACCACCCTGATCGCACAACTGCGGTCGGGTATTTGCCATTGTTGGTCTCGCCAACAATACACAACCTCAAGGTGACGAAGATGCTAGTTGATGACGGGGCCGGTCTGAACTTGATCTCGCCCGTTGTGATCAAAAGGCTCCAGATTCCTGATGGAGACCTCGAAGAGATGGGCACGTTTCAAGGGGTCTGCCCGGGGAGGAGTCAGCCGAAGGGTAAGGTCACGCTGCCCGTGACGTTTGGAGGCGAGTTAAATTACATGACTGAGAGGATTGTTTTCGATGTAGCCGAGATCGCCTTGCCCTACAACGGTATCCTCAGCCGCCTGACACTAGCCAAGTTCATGGCGGCATCACATTACGCCTACAGCACGTTGAAGATGCCTGGGCCGATGACCATCATCACCATCCCCTCCGACAGGAAGGACGCACTGATCTGCGCCGACCAACTCTACCGGGAAGTAGTTGTAGCGACTGCCGCCAAGACACTTGCTACTGCCACTGGAGCCCCGAGAGGGAAGAAGACCGACGAGACCTCTCACACCCACTCCGGCAAGTGCACCTTTTTGGAGTGTTGTGCTCCCGTCGAGGACATGCCAGAGAGCTCCACCGGCAAGAGCAAGAAATCCAGAGCTGCACCACCAGAGACCAAGAAGGTGTCCGTCAAGGAGGATGGCACGGGAGGGGCTTTCACCATAAGCTCCACCCTAGACAACAAATAGGAAGGCGCGCTCATCACCTTCCTACGGGCGAATGTCGACGTGTTTGCATGGCAAGCATCTGACATCCCCGGCGTTCCTAGGGAGATGATTGAGCACCATCTTGTTGTTTGTCCTCATGCGCGACCCGTCAAGCAGAGGGTCAGGAAGCAAGCTTTGGAATGGCAGGAGTTCATTACAAAGGAGATCAGGAAGTTGGAAGCGGCAGGCTTGGTGAGAGGAGTACTCCATCCAACGTGGTTGGCCAATCCGGTGGTGGTGCGCAAGGCAAATGGGAAGTGGAGGCTGTGTATTGACTACACAGATATCAATAAGGCTTGTCCCAAGGACCCTTTCCCGTTGCCGTGCATTGACTAGATTGTTTACTCCACGGTCGGGTGTGATCTGTTATCATTCCTGGACGCCTACTCAGGATACCACCAGATCTTCATGACAAGAGAAGACAAAGCGAAGACAGCATTCATCACCCCATGTGGTACGTATTTATTTTTACGGATGCCTTTCGGGTTGAAGAGTGCAGTCCAAATTGGTTTTGAGCCCCAGCTACATACAAATATGGAAGCTTATATGGATGACATAGTGGTCAAAACCAATGACAGGACAACACTTGTACAAGATTTGGAAGAGGCGTTTGCAAATCTGCACAAGATCAACCTCAAGTTGAACCTTGAGAAGTGTGTCTTCGGTGTTCCATCCGGCAAACTTCTCAGGTTCTTTGTGTCACAGCATGGGATCGAGGCGAATCCAGACAAGATCAAGGCTATTGAGTAGATTGAGGCGCCCAGGCGGATCAAGGATGTCCGTCGGCTCACTGGCTGCGTTGCCGCCATGAGCAGATTCATCTCCAAGTCTGCTGAGCGTGCCCTTCCCTTTTTCAAAATCTTGAAAAAAGCGGGCCCAATGGAATGGACCCCAGAGGCCGAAGCGGTGCTGCAGGATTTGAAGAAATACCTCTCCTCTACACCGATACTGGTTGCGCCCAAACCACAAGAGCCGTTGCTGCTGTATCTGGCGGCAGCGAATCAAGTGGTCAGTGTCGCGCTAGTGGCGTAGAGGGAGGTCAATGAAGAGGCAGTGGCAACGGCAGGACTGGCGGATGGCAAGCTAGAGTTCCCCCCGGCAGGGCCTGGTGCCGACAAGGCAAGGCCCCCGACAGAGTCTGGCGCTGACGGGACAGGGCCTGCGCAACCAAACGAAGTGGTGCAGAAGAAGAAAATGATGCAGCACCCGGTTTACTTTGTCAGCTCCCTCTTGCAGGAGGCTAGGTCAAGGTACTCCGGTGTGCAGAAATTGCTCTTCGGCCTCCTTATGGCCTTGAGGAAGCTGTGTCATTACTTCCAAGCACATGAAATCACCATCGTCACCCGCCTCCCGTTGCAACGGATATTGCATAACCCAGACGCAACCGGGAGAATTGTGGAGTGGGCCGTGGAACTGTCGAGCTTTGGTTTGAAGTTTGAAAGTACTTCGACAATCCAGAGCAGAGTCTTGGCAGAGTTCATTGCCGAGTGGACCTCAACGCCTGACGAAGAGATCCAGGAGACCACCCTCCCCGGCAAGGAGGCAAGTCGCAACTGGATTATGTACTTTGACGGGACTTTCTCGCTGCAAGGCACCGGTGCTGGTGTGCTGCTCGTCGCACCCACCGGAGAGCACCACAAACAACACTGCTGAATATGAGGGGTTGCTTGCCGGTCTTAGGATTGCGGCAGACCTCGGGATCAAGAAGCTCATCGTCAGGGGTGATTCATAGCTTGTTTTCAGGCAAGTCAACAAAGATTATCAAAGGCCATTGATGGAGGCCTATGTAGATGAGGTGAGGAAGCTGGAGGAGCATTTTGACGGTATACAGGCAGAGCATGTTCCCCGAGTGGAGAACGACATCGCTGACTACCCGTCGAAACGCGCCACCTTCATTACCTGTGGAACCAGGTACTTTTGTGCTTCGGTTGACTCAACCATCCGTTGAACCATCAACAGAGCAGAACAAGCGAAGGAAATTAGGCCCTGGCAAGTACTTTCCCGCCGAGCTCCCAGGAGCCGCCGGCAAAGATGTTGCCATGGACGCTGAGCCTACTGTGGGCCATCCGACTCTGGCGGGGTGTCAAGCCCCGGCTGTAGAGACAGCCGCTCCCATGGCAGAGGAAATGCCTTTAGTCCTTGCCGTCGAGCCCCAGGCTCCGGCATGGGCACAACATACATCCGATTCCTCCAAACAGGGGAACTCCCTGAGGAGCAGGAAGAAGAGGAGAAAGTAGCATGTCGGTCTACCATGTATCAGTTCGTTGATGACGTCCTGTACAGAAAAATACCAAACGGTGTGAAATTGAAGTGCATCCCCCGGGAGGAAGGACTGGAGCTGTTGGCAGAGATACACGGAGGCATAAGTGGCTCCCACATAGGGTCGAGGGCCCTTGCCGGCAAGGCATTCCGGCAAGGTTTCTTCTGGCCCACTACCCTCCAGGATGCAACGACACTAGTAACCAAGTGTGAAGCGTGTCAGTTCCATTCGAAGAAGCTTCATCAACCAGCTCAAGCCCTTCAAACAATTTCTCTCTCCTGGCCATTTTCGGTATGGGGGCTCGACATACTGGGCCCCTTCCCCCGCGCCGTCAGGGGCTTTGAGTACTTCTACGTTGCAATCGACAAGTTCACAAAGTGGCCGGAGGTGGAAGCAGTAAGGAAGGTGACAGCGCAATCAACTGCCAAGTTCTTCAAGGGGCTCTGCCATTTTGGTGTGCCAAACAGAGTCATCACCGACAACGACACCCAGTTTACAAGCCACACCTTCATGCAATACATCGAAGACCTCGGCAGCAAGGTCTGTTTTGCTTCCGTGGCACACCCATGGAGCAACGGCCAGACGGAGAGGGCAAATGCTGAAGTACTGCAAGGCCCGAGGACAAAGACTTTTGACAGGCTGCACAAGAGCGGAAGGTGCTGGATTGATGAGTTGCCGGCGGTTCTTTGGTCAATCAGAACGATGCCAAATCGAGCCATCGGCCAGACACCCTTTGCCCTAGTATATGGGGCAGAAGCAGTTCTCCCAATGAAACTCACATACGGGTCACCTCGAGTGCTCGCTTATGACGAGCTTGAGCAAGAGAAGTTGCGGCAAGATGACGCAATGCTCCTTTAGGAAGATCGTCTTCGGACGGCTGTGAGAGTAGCGCGCTACCAGCAAGCCTTGCGCTGCTACCATAGCCACAAGGTTCATGCCCGAAGCTTTGAGGAAGGCGACCTTGTTCTTCGGCGCGTTCAATCGGCCAAGAATTCCAACAAGTTAACGAAGAAGTGGGAAGGCCCTTATCGGGTAATACGAGTCACCAGGCCCGGCGTAGTCCGCTTGGAGATCGAAGATGCTATTCTAGTGAGCAACTCCTGGAACATTGAACATCTTCGCAAGTTTTACCCATAAGGCGCGGTTGCCGGGTCCCCCGGCAAGCCACCTTTTGTACAAGCCTTGCCGACAAAGCCTCTGTACAAAACCAGGCGCAGACCCTAACCCTAAATAAATGAAGCGCTGGCGCCCTAAGTTTTAGCATGCATGCTAGGTTAAGTCTCTCCCTCGGTTAGGGTTGATAGTGCTTAGCAGCAACTAACCCCTAGCATAGAGGTCGAGTGAGCGTCTCTCTGTTCCTTTCCGTCCTTTTTGGTTCGCATGGGTACATGTGCATTTCTGCTGAGCTATTTGGAAGAAAGAGAACATGCCGATCCCCCGACCCTGACAAGCCAAGGTTGCCCGGGGCTGCAGGTCTAAGGATCCAATCACGACAAGCGAAGGTTGCCGGGGGCTGTAGGCTCAGATAAGTCCCTTATCCCCTTTGGTACATTTACGTATGGAATTGGGACGTATGAAACCTCATTTTATTCCTAGGCAACCGTGCTCCCCCTTTCCTGTGCCCAAGAATTATTCCCTGGGTCGGAACTTGGTTGTAGTCGTGGTGACAAGGAAGCAAAACGAAGGGCCTAACCCTACCTCGCCCTTGCCTCTGCCAAGAGCATGAGTATTGTCGAAAGAAGTAAGGGGACGGCAAGGCCTTTTGCTGGGCGACAATGTTTATCTTGAAAATAACAAGCATTCACCCCTTGGCATGGGCTTCGCTCACGCACAAAATAATCCGGCAAGCCCCCTTTTTCACTAATACGTCCCATACAGGTACATCTCGTATGGAATGTAAACATGAGCAAGGGGATTACATGTTTTAAATTTAACAAGTGCTCGCAGGCTTACAAACTAAAAAAGATAAGTGCCCTGTGATCCCCGTTTCTTGCCTTTTTCCTCCCAGGTGCGGCAGGTAAAGGCAAAAAGGAGGCGACGGGGAACGCGCCGATGGAGAGCTTGACGAGGAAGGCCCTCGGCAGGGCGCATGGCCGAGGGAGGGGCGATGCGGTCAATCGGAGTCGAGGTCGGCATCCCCCCACTCGACGCCCTCGTCGTCGCTGTCACTGTCCTCCTCGTCACTCCTGCTTGAGGAGGAGTCTTCATCATCGGAGGAGCTCTCCACGTAGCACTTTAGGCGAGTTCCAAGGTCCCCAAAGACCTTGATGGAGAGCAAGACGTTCTCCATTAATTTGAAGTAGAGAACGAGCCCCATCGTCAGTCTGTGGACACGAGCAAAAGTCTAGCATCCGCGACGAAGGTACATGACGTGAGGGGCAGGAAAGTCGAAGTCAACCCGCGTGCCGCCGTTCCCGTAACCCCTCATATGCAACCTCAGGGTCTGGGGTGGATCGAGCTCCATCTCCCGAGCGAATGGAGCAGGGAGACGAAGGCGACGACATGGTGGCCGGCGCAGTCTCATGAAGAACTCACAAGGCTAGTCCCCGACGTGGCCCTCCATTGGGGGAGGCATCGCTGGCGGAGGAAAGGCCGGTGCGCCGCCCCGTCACCCTCTTCCCCGAGCACCATGCCGACCTCGGCCTCGCCCCCTCCCCCTTCCTCTCATGGCCGGCTCCACCGCCGCGAGCTCTTGGGAAGGACGGACGCGCTGTCGAGCAGAGACCCTCGCTGCCACCGTCGACGGGCCGGCGCCCCCTCTCGCCATGGCAGATGAAAGAACGGAGCCAAGGTGGACTAATGGGCTGTGAAGATACGAAGACCGAAGACTACACCCGTGTTCGGATAGGACTTTCCTTGGCGTGGAAGGCAA